>NC_091224.1:19493027-19536466 GCF_040958095.1 Procambarus clarkii
TATGTGGCCAGGAGCCAGATTCACGAAGCAGTTACACAAGCACCTACGAACCTGTACATCTTTTCTCAATCTTTGGCGGCTTTGTTTCCAATTATTAAACAGTTAATGAGCTCGGAAGCACCAGGAGGCTGTTTATAACAATAACAACAGTTGATTGGCAAGTTTTCATGCTTGTAAACTATTTAATAAATGTAAACAAAGCCGTCAAACATTCAGGAAAGATGTACACGTTCGTAAGTGCTTGCGTAACTGCTTCGTGAATCTGGCCCCCAGGAGCTTGGCATATATAGTATTGGCTCACATGACGTGACTACTGGTTGGTAAGGTTGTGTACACCTGTTTCTGTGTACACCTGTTTCTGTGTACACTTGTTGTTGTTGTGTACACCTGTTTCTGTGTACACTTGTTGTTGTTGTGTACACCTGTTTGTTGCTGTGTACACCCGCCTCCCGTTGTGTACAGTCTGCTGTTCATTGTGTACATGCACAATGAAATGACATTATGTATCAGTGATAAAATCAGTAGGAGCCTTGCAGGGAGGATTCGAACCTGCACATTTGGTATACTCCCAAGCACACGTGCCCCCCATAGACCACCACCACATGGTGAAAAGCAATGAACACTGGCATGCAGTTGAATCCTGTATAATCAGTTGAATCCTGTATAATCAGCTGAATCCTGTATAATCAGTTGAATCCTGTATAATCAGTTGAATCCTGTATAATCAACTGAATCCTGTATAATCAGTCGAATCCTGTATAATCAGCAGAATCCTGTATAATCAGTTGAATCCTGTATAATCAGTTGAATCCTGTATAATCAGCTGAATCCTGTATAATCAGTTGAATCCTGTATAATCAGCTGAATCCTGTATAATCAGTTGAATCCTGTATAATCAGTTGAATCCTGTATAATCAGTTGAATCCTGTATAATCAGTTGAATCCTGTATAATCAGTTGAATCCTGTATAATCAGTTGAATCCTGTATAATCAGTTGAATCCTGTATAATCAGCTGAATCCAGTATAATCAGTTGAATCCTGTATAATCAGTTGAATCCTGTATAATCAGTTGAATCCTGTATAATCAGTTGAATCCTGTATAATCAGTTGAATCCTGTATAATCAGTTGAATCCTGTATAATCAGTTGAATCCTGTATAATCAGTTGAATCCTGTATAATCAGTTGAATCCTGTATAATCAGTTGAATCCTGTATAATCAGTTGAATCCTGTATAATCAGCTGAATCCTGTATTCAGCTGATTTCTGTATTCAGCTGAATCCTGTATAATCAACTGAATCCTGTGTATTCAGCTGATTTCTGTATAATCAGCTGAATCCTGTGTGTAGGGAAGGGTGGGTTCCACTGAAGCCCACTGAGGAGGGGTTCCCACAGTGCCCCCCCCCCCCTCCCCCCAAGCACTCCGGGTGTGGTACAGGCGGCCTATTTCCAACGCTTCTCTTCAATTTCACAAGGAAATCACATTCATTAACGTGAAGTATCAGTGATAAACTCAGTAGGAGCCATTCAAAAACTATATTTTTCAACAGCAAACAAAAAAATCTGGCTTAATGGCAAATCATATCACAAAAATGCTATGGTCAATTTTTTTTTAGAGAGAGAATTCGACGGCAAAATACTTTTGGTTAAACATTTTTTGAAACCGTGGATAGGTTCTAAGTAGGAAAAATGAGTTTTCGGCCGCCATTTTCCAAGATGGCGGCCGTAGCACCTTGCTTGTAACAGAACATCATCAGCTGCAACTATCACAAAAATAAGACCCCCCCCCCCAGCAACAGCAGCAGCAGCAGCAGCAGAACAAGCCAACAAACAAAGCCACGAGCTGGGGTCCCCTCAGACCCTCACGGCTGGGGTCGCCGACCCAGAGAGAAAAATCTCATCGAAAAGTGTAAACAAAAATCAGCTGGTATCTGGCTAATGTTTACATCGCCTCTGAAGCGAAGCAGCAAAACTCCAGATAAAAAAAATCTGAATATATCATTGACATGAGAGAGAGAGAGAGAGAGAGAGAGAGAGAGAGAGAGAGAGAGAGAGAGAGAGAGCATGAAATACAAAAAAAGGGAAAACGTTCAGAGTTACAGTTCTGTAATCATTGGTAATCCGGTCATCGTTTTACCAGATAAAATAGATGGAAGAATCTATTGGTTGCTCACGGGTCGTTTAGGAACTATCGAATAGTCCTGGTTACATTTATACTGCTGTTGACCTCTGTACTATCCTCACCCTATAATTACATCCCCCCCCCCCTCCGAATATTTGTGACTTCACGAGTTCTATAACCACACACATATATAACTTCTTAGACTTTACCAATTATAGATTCCCCTTACAGACATCTACGCATTTTATACTTTCCCTTAAGAAGATATACTTCAAACTCTACTTTGAAAAGAAAAAAATATTGGTTTCTGCTTTTAAAACCCTTTTCAAGAAAACTTTATTCCGAAACATCCACTGTTAAAACCTCACTTAAAGATAATCTTGCCAGTAAATGCCTAATTTTAAATTCCTATTTTCGAAACGTTGCTCTTAAAATGGTATTTAATACGCTCATCTGAAGCCCTAATTTGGCAACCTAACTTGTGAAACCTAACCTGTCGAAGCCCTCAAAGAAATAACATATTATTCCATACTTTCTAAGGCCCTACATTCAGAAAACCTAACTTTCGACAATACATTCAGAAAACCTAACTTTCGACAATACATTCAGAAAACCTAACTTTCGACAATACATTCAGAAAACCTAAGTTTCAAAAATACATTCCGAAAACCTAACTTTCGACAATACATTCAGAAAACCTAACTTTCAACAATACATTCAGAAAATCTTTCGACAATACATTCAGAAAATCTTTCGACAATACATTCAGAAAACTTAACTTTCGACAATACATTCAGAAAACCTAACTTTCAACAATACATTCAGAAAATCTTTCGACAATACATTCAGAAAATCTTTCGACAATACATTCAGAAAACCTTTCGACAATACATTCAGAAAACCTAACTTTCAAAAATACATTCCGAAAACCTAACTTTCGACAATACATTCAGAAAACCTAACTTTCGACAATACATTCAGAAAACCTAACTTTCGGCAATACATTCAGAAAACCTAACTTTCAAAAATACATCCAGAAAACCTAACTTTCGACAATACATTCAGAAAACCTAACTTTCGACAATACATTCAGAAAACCTAACTTTCGACAATACATTCAGAAAACCTAACTTTCAAAAATACATTCAGAAAACCTAACTTTCAAAAATACATTCAGAAAACCTAACTTCCAAAAATACATCCAGAAAACCTTTCGACAATACATTCAGAAAACCTAACTTTCGACAATACATTCAGAAAATCTTTCGACAATACATTCAGAAAACCTAACTTTCGACAATACATTCAGAAAACCTTTCGACAATACATCCAGAAAACCTAACTTTCGACAATACATTCAGAAAACCTTTCGACAATACATTCAGAAAACCTAACTTTCGACAATACATCCAGAAAACCTAACTTTCGAAAACTACATGAGACTTTCAGAACCCATTCTACACAAAAGTCCAACTTGACAAAGCGGGGGGGGGGGGGGGCCCTATTTCGGAGCGAGTAACTTGACTAACCCAAAATTTCAAACCCAGACTTTCGAAGCCAGAAGGGAAACTCGCTTTAATGTCATTGTCTGTGAAGACCACAACAAGAAAAGTCTCGATTTTTAAGCTCTTTCAGGCAATTAACTTGTCTTTGTTTCCATTTTTTGTTTGTTTGAGGTGAAATTTAGCCACCTTCAAATAGCAACAACAGAACCTCCGGCTGCACAGATTATCTTTTGAGGATCTTCTTTAAGTTATTTGTCAATGTTTTTATTATGTATTTGTTCTTTGAGGATTTGTTTTTGTTCAGTTTGATTTTACTTATTTGCAAATTTCAACTTCAGGGAGGGGGGCCTGACAGCTGAGTGGATAGCGTTCGGGATTCGTAGTTCTAAGGTTCCGGGTGGAGGCGGAAACAAATGACCAGAGTTTCTTTCTCCCTGATGCACCTGTTCGCCTAGTAACTCCCTACCTGGGAGTTAGACAGCTGCTACGGGCTGCTTCTTGGGGATGTGTAACAAAAAAAAGGCCTGGTCGAGGACCGGGCCGCGATGACGCTAAGCCCCGAAATCATCCCAAGATAACTCGAGATTTCAAGATATGGTTGATTGATGATGTATTGGTGATGGTTGATTGGTTGATGATGTATTGGTTCTGGTTGATTGGTTGATGATGTATTGTGATGGTTGATTGGTTGATGATGTATTGTGATGGTTGATTGGTTGATGATGTATTGTGATGGTTGATTGGTTGATGATGTATTGGTGATGGTTGATTGGTTGATATTATATTGGTGATGATTGATTGGTTGATATTATATTGGTGATGGTTGATTGGTTGATGATGTATTGGTGATGGTTGATTGGTTGATATTATATTGGTGATAGTTGATTGGTTGATGATGAATTGGTGATGGTGTATATCTGATGGTTGATTGGTGATGGTTGATTGGTTGATGGTGTATTGGTATTGGTTGATGATGTATTATTGGTTGATAATGTATTAATGGTCTAGTCCTAGCAAGGGGCATTTGTAACTTTCAAGTACTTAAAGAGAGGCCTGTGTGTGTACTATTCAGGATTATCATTTGACATTTCATGTTCTGTGGTTTAAACCTGGACGAGATGAAATAGTTGACCACATAACACGAATGTACTCAGGCACGGGGGTTGTATGAGTACATGGAGACTAAAGAGAGGGAGGGAGAGAGAGAGAGAGAGAGAGAGAGAGAGAGAGAGAGAGAGAGAGAGAGAGAGAGAGAGAGAGAGAGAGAGGAGCTGGGGCCAGCCGAGACAGTTCCCGTAGGTGGCTAAGTTCTTCAGGGTGGAGAGTTTTTGCGTTAGTTCGGGGCGTGATAGGAGGCGTTTACGGGGCGAAGGATTTCGCGGCTGGATGACACCGCGCCAATTTTAAGGGGTCACTTAGGAGAAGTGCGGAGGTTGAGGGAGAGTGGGTTCGTGGGGAGGAAGGGGGTGATGTGGGAGAGGAAGCAACGGTGGGAAGGAAAGAGGGGGGAGAGAATGTAGAGATGCACGTAGTGTAAGGAGAGAGAGAGGGAGAGAGAGAGAGAGAGAGAGAGAGAGAGAGAGCGAGAGAGAGAGAGAGAGAGAAATAGAAGATAAGTCAAGAAACCTTAACTCATGCCCCACTAGGAAAAATAATAGCCGTGATTATATATAATCATTTATTCTAATTATATTTGTTAACCGCGGAAATAAATAAAGCCTTCGAGTGCCCTCGTGTCCTTATGGAAACACTCAACGCGTCGCCCATTTTCTATTGTCTCTCAAACGAGGGCTCACGATCCTTTTTCAACGATATTCATTTTTTTGAGTGGTGGGGGGACTTTGTTTTTCCTCCGATTAGTCCCATCTGCGCATGAATAAAGTCAAACAAATCTTTGATCTGCTGAGAAGAATGGTAGTCGTTAGCTTTGAGCTGCAACAACAGCCTAAAACAACAAACTGTTGCTGCTGCACTGTTGCATACAAAATAACGCCTATCGTTTACTGCAGATGAAATTTGTATCAGGTTAAAATCCAAAGGGAATAAAAGGTGGGGGGAAAAATATGTGAAAAGGAGTAGATGATAACGCGAGGAAGTGGTAGGGAAAAAAACCTAGCAAGTAGAAATCAAATATGCAGTAGATATAAACGAGAGAATAACACAAGAAACTGAAAAAGCGCAAGAAATGTTGAGAAAATTATGTGAGACACTTTCAAAATGTGCGGGGGAAGCTGAAAGTGTGCGAGAAACTATTAAAAAGTGCATGAAACGGAACAATTGCAGGTAACTATGGAAAAGTGCAGATAACTATGGAAAGGTGTAGGAAATTGTGAAAAAGCGCGGGAAATTAAAAAAACGTGGGAAATTTTAAAAAAACGCGGGAAACTGTGAAAAAGCGCGGGAAATTTAAGAAAACGCGAGAAATTGTGAAAAAGCGCGGGAAATTTAAAAAAACTCAGGAAATTGTGAAAAGCGCGGGAAGTCGTGAAAAAGCGCGGGAAATTGTAAAAAAGCGCGGGAAACTGTGAACCAAGGTACTACGAAAGATCACACCAAACAGTTTTAAAGCTTTTGAAGCTTTAAAACGCTCGAGAAACAACAACAAAAATTATAAAGTGTGTGAAAAAATATGAAACTGGGATAAAGCTTTATATATACACCATAGTCCCTGTGGCACACTGTCTCCACTCCTCGCGAACGATTACAGTCTGATTCGAATCCCAGTCGGGTACTATCGTCTGGGCACCAGTTCATAAATCCCACGCCCTCTTAACCCAGCAATAACCGGGCACCTGGTTGTAAACTGATTGTCGGGTCGTGTTCCAGGGATAATTAGCAAGGAGTAATCCCACAGCAGAGTTGTGGGAGGGAGAACTCTTAGTAAGAGTCACGTCGTGTTTTCTTGGATCTTCCAATGAACAAATAAAGCTTTAAAAAGAGTGTGAAACCGGGGAAAAAAATCAACTATTTTGAAAAATGCAGAAAAAATAAACATATTTGGAAAATTAAAAGCAGGAGAAACTAAAAAAAAAAGCCATAGAGATGCAACAAAAGACACAAACTTTGAAAACACGAGAAACTTTAAAAAGTAAAAAATCCTCAAAAAGTGCGCGAAACGGAAACGCGCGTTATCGTGAGAAAAAAAAAAGCGCGCGAAACTTTAAACAAAAAAGAGCGGGAAAGGGGGGGAAAGAGAGCGCCTCTGTCAGCCTGGGAGAGGTACCGAGACAGCGTGTGATTACAGTCGATTTAATGACATCGTATAACGACATCGCTGACCAGATAGCTATCTCCGATGTCACTAGGGAAGACTAGAGACCATTCTGGGCCCTCGGCGGGTGAAACCTGCCTCTCTCCGCTGTTGCTCTCTTGAATGACAAGGTGTTGTTGATTGTTGCTGCGATAAATGGCTCCAACCCGTACCATATGACGGTCGGGGTGTGTACACTTCCCAATGACAGGACTGTCCCTCCCTCTCCACCTGTCTTCATCTGTCTCATTCTCCCTATATTCGTGCGTCCTTCCCTGCCTCTCCTATCTCCCTTAGTCTTTCGTTTGATTTATATCGCTTTGCATCTTCATATCCTTATATTGTTCCTTTCCTAACATTATCATAGGTTCTTACCTATCCTCTTCTCACCACGTTAACTCTCTCTCTACACAATAAGAGATGGCAAGGGGCAGTGATCCCAACATTCAACAAGGAAGAATGTTTACCCAGTGGGTTATGATCACAGGGCATGTGGCGGCCGAGACATAGGCTTTACTGAACGGGTAATTCCACCACACACACACACCTTTTTCCCTTCGCCAAAGCGGGAGAATTATACCTAACCTCAGAGTAGGTAGGGTTGTGTGTGTGTGGGATAGTCTAACCCTGGAAACACAAACCAAAACTGTCTCTATTTTTCGCTTGTTACAACTTGTAATAAAGTTGTTACATCTTGGCTTAACGTGTTTATGACGTATTAGAACGTTGTTACAACTTGCTATATTGGTTGTTATAACTGGTTAGGTGTTAAAACTTGTTCGAACGTTGTACCAACGTCGTAGTTTCGGTGTGTGTTTGGTGGGAATTGTGCTTGCTGGGGGTGAGCTCTAGCTCTTTGGTCCCGCCGTTCTACCTTCAATCGACTGGTGTACAGCTTTGCGAGCCATTTGATGTTGTTGTTGTTAAAGATTTAGCTGCTCAGGGCGAAGTGTTCATGTAGCACGGGCTATGGTGAGCCCGTAAAGAGCCTTTTGAGCTGTCATTCCGTATATGAAGTTGTGTTTGGAGTTTGACTCCACTACTTACCATCCGTCTTCCTTGTCTGTTTCTCTGAGAATTTTGTATGTGGTTATTATGTCTCCGCTGTTTCACATCCTTTTCTTATGACTCGTAGCATAATTCCTAAATTCGTTCTTTTTAACTCAATAGCTCTCAGTTCTGGGACTAGTCTGGAGGCATACCATTGAACTTCTTCCGGCTCCGTTTTGTGTTTAACAGAAAATGACTCCACGTTGGTGCTGCACATTCCCAATTTGGTCTGACATACAGTATGCAATATCCTGAACGATTCCATCTTCAGGAATCGTTCAGGATTTGCCGTTGGTAAATCAGGATAATTTCCCGGTTGCAATTCTTTTGACCATGTTATTGCTCAGTCGAATAAGGCAGCGTCTGGGATCCTCTTGGACGTAGGTTTGAACCCTCGTCACGGCCCTTGTGGATTTGCCCATCTTCAGATCCCTAAGGGCAGCCAGGTCTCATGTTGGCCAACGTTGCATGTTCGGACGACAGATACTCGTTTGCAATAGGATTCTGGTGAAAGGTTTGGCGTGAGATCAACCGTGAAGGGATTTTCTTTGTCCGATTCCAGGATCGGTCGCAAGTGAGACTGAAATGAGTTTCCGGTCTCATTTGGGACTCCGTGTCCGACCCCGTGTCCGACCCCGTGTCCGACCCCGTGTTCGACCCCGTGTTCGACCCCGTGTCCGACCCCGTGTTCGACCCCGTGTTCGACCCCGTGTCTTCAAGCGTGTTTGTGTAGGGAAGTGTTGTGTTGTGAGTCCGGAGCAACAGATGGTGCAGGGGAAAAATTGCCGTGGGGGGAGGAGGGGGGGGGGGGGTTATGTATGGCAGAAATTTCAGGGTTGGTTTGCGGATAGGGAAATTTGAGGAAATTAAGTTAGCTTAGTTCAAGGATGGTTTCATGTTATCACTTCGTGAACGGTTGTGTGTGTGTGTGTGTGTGTATGTGTGTGTGTGTGTGTGTGTGTGTGTGTGTGTGTGTGTGTGTGTGTGTGTGTGTGTGTGTGTGTGTGTTGGGGGGATGGGAGTTACTAGCCTATTACTGCTTATCTATCACTACGGAGATGTCGGAACTAGAGAACATTCTAGTTCTCAGATTGAGAACTAGAATGTCGATATAAACAAACCAGGTGTCAACATCTAGAAAGGCGAGCCCAGGAGCTTAAGCTCCTCCTTCCAGCGTGTTCCTTTTCTTATTTATTCGCACTACAGGTATAATTATTTCCTGGATCTGCTCAGAACAGACTTTCCCTCTCCACCTTGTCTCTTCCTCTCAGACCTAAAAAAAAGAGGACGGTCCCAAGAGCTGAAGATCGATCCCGCAGGCACAAATAGGTGAGTACTATTCTGATCCACTTACCAACCCACTCTTTAGTGTATTAAAATTCACGCATCAATAGAATAAGTCTTTTTTCTAAGATTTTATAAAAAAACTATTTACACCCGTTTTCTTCCGTTGGATGGGTCACTGTTGGACTTTGTTGGTGTCGGCCGGAGTAATACTCCACTTGCTCGTTGCTGTCGCTCTGGGCAACGACGTACTAGGGGACGACGTACTAGGGGACGACGTACTAGGGGACGACGTACTAGGGGACGACGTACCAGGGGACGACGTACTAGGGGACGACGTACCAGGGGACGACGTACCAGGGGACGACGTACCAGGGGACGACGTACCAGGGGACGACGTACCAGGGGACGACGTACCAGGGGACGACGTACCAGGGGACGACGTACCAGGGGACGACGTACTAGGGGACGACGTACCAGGGAACGACGTACCAGGGAACGACGTACCAGGGAACGACGTACCAGGGGACGACGTACCAGGGGACGACGTACCAGGGAACGACGTACCAGGGAACGACGTACCAGGGTCGTCACTCCTAGTGAACGTGAACGGCGTGCTGGTGAACATCAGTGGCATCTTGATGAACGTGAGTGGCGTGCAGGTGGACGTGGAGGGCGCCGAGGTGGAGGGCCCCGACGACCTCCAGGTTAATATCGCGGGTCCTGCCAGCGTCAACGTCGCCGGCAACGCCAGAGTCAACGTCGCCGGCAACGCCAGCGTCAATGTCGTCGTGCCTGACAGGGGGAATACCACAGGGGCTGCCACGGGGGCTGCCCCGGGGGACGTCACGGACGCCGCCAAAAGGGCCATTATGATAGCTACCAACTTTTCTAACGCGGAAATGCAGGCCAAATGGTGTTCCGTCGAGGGCCAGTGGCTCCCCTTCGGCCGGGAACAGTTCCTGACCCAGGGCGTGGCCCCGGAGCGGCGGGTGAACGTGACGGTAACCAAGATGGCGTCCGTGGCAGCCACCGGTCCGTGGCTGTACCGGGTGGTGTTCACGCCCCACTACGGACTGACGTACGGCGGGGAGGTGTGGTCGTCTCAGCCCCACCACCTGGGGCTGGCCGTGGCCGCCCCGGCCCTGCCCCACGCCCCGGTCATCCTAGCCATGACGTGTTTCGGTCACAATATGCTTAGTGTGCTGGCCGTGCCCGTCGGGGTGAATAGGGTAGTGCCCAGGGCACATCTCTTGACCCCGCGGGTGCCCACTGGGGGGTGAAGCCCCCCCCCCCTTACCCCTGGGGCATCCCAGACACTCCACTGGGGATGACACCGCACGCGCTTTGCTTCAATATATTTTTTTTGATCTGTGTGCGTGTGGTGTGATAAGTGAAGATATATGGATATAAATAGGAGCTGCCTCGTATGGGTCACTAGGAGCTGCCTCGTATGGGTCAATAGGAGCTGCCTCGTCTGGGTCAATAGGAGCTGCCTCGTATGGGTCAATAGGAGCTGCCTCGTATGGGCCAATAGGAGCTGCCTCGTCTGGACCAATAGGAGCTGCCTCGTCTGGGTCAATAGGAGCTGCCTCGTCTGGACCAATAGGAGCTGCCTCGTCTGGGTCAATAGGAGCTGCCTCGTCTGGACCAATAGGAGCTGCCTCGTCTGGGCCAATAGGAGCTGCCTCGTCTGGACCAATAGGAGCTGCCTCGTCTGGGTCAATAGGAGCTGCCTCGTCTGGGTCAATAGGAGCTGCCTCGTATGGGTCAATAGGAGCTGCCTCGTATGGGTCAATAGGAGCTGCCTCGTCTGGGTCAATAGGAGCTGCCTCGTATGGGCCAATAGGAGCTGCCTGGTATGGGTCAATAGGAGCTGCCTCGTCTGGGTCAATAGGAGCTGCCTCGTATGGGCCAATAGGAGCTGCCTCGTTTGGGCCAATAGGAGCTGCCTCGTCTGGGTCAATAGGAGCTGCCTCGTCTGGGCCAATAGGAGCTGCCTCGTATGGGTCAATAAGAGCTGCCTCGTCTGGGCCAATAGGAGCTGCCTCCTATGGGTCAATAGGAGCTGCCTCGTATGGGCTAATAGGAGCTGCCTGGTATGGGCCAATAGGAGCTGCCTCGTATGGGTCAATAGGAGCTGCCTCGTCTGGGTCAATAAGAGCTGCCTCGTCTGGACCAATAGGAGCTGCCTCGTCTGGGTCAATAAGAGCTGCCTCGTCTGGGCCAATAGGAGCTGCCTCGTGTGGGCTAATAGGAGCTGCCTCGTCTGGGCCAATAGGAGCTGCCTCGTGTGGGCTAATAGGAACTGCCTCGTATGGGCCAATAGGAGCTGCCTCCTATGGGTCAATAGGAGCTGCCTCGTCTGGACCAATAGGAGCTGCCTCGTCTGGACCAATAGGAGCTGCCTCGTATGGGCCAATAGGAGCTGCCTCGTCTGGGCCAACAGGAGCTGCCTCGTCTGGGCCAATAGGAGCTGCCTCGTCTGGGCCAATAGGAGCTGCCTCGTATGGGCCAATAGGAGCTGCCTCCTATGGGTCAATAGGAGCTGCCTCGTATGGGCTAATAGGAGCTGCCTCGTATGGGCCAATAGGAGCTGCCTCGTCTGGACCAATAGGGCTTCTGCAGTTACCGTCATTCTTATGTTCTAAGATCCCTCCCTTCCCTCCCCCCCCCTCACACTCTTCACCGTAGAGAAATGATGTAGTGATGACCACCCTCTTCATACTCCCTTACACTGTCCTCTCCCTCCTCTTCCTTCGTCTTCTCCTCTCCCTTCCTACCCATTCCTCCTGCCCCTTAATCCTCCTCCTCCTGTTCCTCGCCTGGAGCCATCAGCAGACTTGGTCATCAGCAGACTTGGACTTGGCCTCCACAATCATTAATCAATTGTGTTACCTTGGGGGTGGCTGTAACCTCCCCCACCCCCCCCCCTACCCAACCCCCCAACCCCTACCCTACCCCCACGCCCTTGGTCCTGGTATCGACTTGCTTGTCACCTTCGCGTCGTGGGCGGCCCCTTCACGCCCGCTATGTCTGCTGCCCCGGTGGCTATACTCCTAGATGTATTTCCCCCCCCCCCTTAGTATTTTGTATGCTGTTATCATGTCTCTCTTGAGTCCTGCACCTGTGACACCTCTCTCAGAGGGGGTTACAGGTGTGTACGCCCCTCCTAGAAGGGGGTCACAGGTGTGTCCCTAATTCATTACTGTTCATCGGGGGGGGGGGGGGAACACATAGAGGGACTCCAGGCTATAGAGGAATGTGCGGTCAGTCTGGCGTTCCCTCGCTTGTCACATCTCAGTGTGTACTCACCTTGCTGTACTCATCTAGTTTTATTCATCTGTTGTTGTTGAGTTGCACTCTACCCGGCTGTTCTCGTCTAGGATTCATCTAATTGTATTCATGCAGTTATACTCACCTTGTTGTACGCTCCTAGCTGTTCTCACCTGTCTGTACTTACCTAGCTGTACTTATATAGTTGTATTCATCTAATTGTACTCACCTTGTTCTGCTCACCTAGCTGTGCTTACCTTGAAGTACTCTCCTAGCTGTAAGCTCTTAGCTAATATCAGTTGTTCATTTGATGCATCACGTTAGTGTAATCTCTGTGTGTGTCAGCTGTACATATCTAGCTGTACTCATTATACTCATCTAGTTCTACTCACCTATTTGTACTCATCTAGTTATACTATACTCATGTTAACCAACTGGGGTACAGGCTCCTGGGCCTGTTGGACTGTATCGCATCTACATTTAAAGCTTTGTGTGAAGTCTGCCTCCACCACCTCACCTTTCTTTACACACAGGTGGGTACAGGAGCAGACGACTGCTGACTCCTGTTAGCAGGCTGAGAGCTTTCCCTTCCCATAGCTCATGGTAAGCCTTACCCTACTAGTTTTACACACAGGTGGGTACAGGAGCAGACGACTGCTGACTCCTGTTAGCAGGCTGAGAGCTTTCCCTTCCCATAGCTCATGGTAAGCCTTACCCTACTAGTTTTACACACAGGTGGGTACAGGAGCAGACGACTGCTGACTCCTGTTAGCAGGCTGAGAGCTTTCCCTTCCCATAGCTCATGGTAAGCCTTACCCTACTAGTTTTACACACAGGTGGGTACAGGAGCAGACGACTGCTGACTCCTGTTAGCAGGCTGAGAGCTTTCCCTTCCCATAGCTCATGGTAAGCCTTACCCTACTAGTTTTACACACAGGTGGGTACAGGAGCAGACGACTGCTGACTCCTGTTAGCAGGCTGAGAGCTTTCCCTTCCCATAGCTCATGGTAAGCCTTACCCTACTAGTTTTGCACACAGGTGGGTACAGGAGCAGACGACTGCTGACTCCTGTTAGCAGGCTGAGAGCTTTCCCTTCCCATAGCTCATGGTAAGCCTTACCCTACTAGTTTTACACACAGGAGGGTACAGGAGCAGACGACTGCTGACTCCTGTTAGCTGGCTGAGAGCTTTCCCTTCCCATAGCTCATGGTAAGCCTTACCCTACTAGTTTTACACACAGGAGGGTACAGGAGCAGACGACTGCTGACTCCTGTTAGCAGGCTGAGAGCTTTCCCTTCCCATAGCTCATGGTAAGCCTTACCCTACTAGTTTTACACACAGGAGGGTACAGGAGCAGACGACTGCTGACTCCTGTTAGCAGGCTGAGAGCTATCCCTTCCCATAGCTCATGGTAAGCCTTACCCTACTAGTTTTACACACAGGTGGGTACAGGAGCAGACGACTGCTGACTCCTGTTAGCTGGCTGAGAGCTTTCCCTTCCCATAGCTCATGGTAAGCCTTACCCTACTAGTTTTACACACAGGTGGGTACAGGAGCAGACGACTGCTGACTCCTGTTAGCTGGCTGAGAGCTTTCCCTTCCCATAGCTCATGGTAAGCCTTACCCTACTAGTTTTACACACAGGAGGGTACAGGAGCAGACGACTGCTGACTCCTGTTAGCAGGCTGAGAGCTTTCCCTTCCCATAGCTCATGGTAAGCCTTACCCTACTAGTTTTACACACAGGTGGGTACAGGAGCAGACGACTGCTGACTCCTGTTAGCAGGCTGAGAGCTTTCCCTTCCCATAGCTCATGGTAAGCCTTACCCTACTAGTTTTACACACAGGTGGGTACAGGAGCAGACGACTGCTGACTCCTGTTAGCTGGCTGAGAGCTTTCCCTTCCCATAGCTCATGGTAAGCCTTACCCTACTAGTTTTACAAACAGGTGGGTACAGGAGCAGACGACTGCTGACTCCTGTTAGCTGGCTGAGAGCTTTCCCTTCCCATAGCTCATGGTAAGCCTTACCCTACTAGTTTTACACACAGGAGGGTACAGGAGCAGACGACTGCTGACTCCTGTTAGCAGGCTGAGAGCTTTCCCTTCCCATAGCTCATGGTAAGCCTTACCCTACTAGTTTTACACACAGGTGGGTACAGGAGCAGACGACTGCTGACTCCTGTTAGCAGGCTGAGAGCTTTCCCTTCCCATAGCTCATGGTAAGCCTTACCCTACTAGTTTTACACACAGGTGGGTACAGGAGCAGACGACTGCTGACTCCTGTTAGCTGGCTGAGAGCTTTCCCTTCCCATAGCTCATGGTAAGCCTTACCCTACTAGTTTACCCTGGAACACAACCCGCCAATCGGGTTACAACCAGGTACCCAATTACTTCTGGATGTACAAGGCTGAAACAACTAAAGATTGGCAAATAATAATATGAAGAAGAATAATTCAAATAAACTAATTGGAAACAATTATGTTTAAATAAAGAAAATCACTTGACCTATTAGGCAAATCGGGACCTTGCATAGTAGGTCCAGAAGTGCGTTCTGGCTACACACACACACACACACACACACACACACACACACACACACACACACACACACACACACACACACACACACACACACAGGTCTGGTAGCTGAGTGGACAGCGCGCAGGACTCGTAATTCTGTGGCCCGGGTTCGATTCCCGGACCAGGCAGAAACAAATGAGCAAAGTTCCTTTCACCCTGATCCTTCTGTTACCTAGCAGTAAAATAGGTACCAGGGAGTTAGCCAGCTGCTACGAGCTGCTTCCTGGTATGTGTGTGGGGTGTGGGGGGGGGGGCTGAATTAGTAGTTTGTAACAGTTGATTGACAGTTGAGAGGCGGGCCGAAAGAGCAAAGCTCAACCCCCGCAAGCACAACTAGGCGAATACAACTAGGTGAATACACACAGCCCGGCCATTAATTGCAAGATTCTAAATATTTTTCAATATATAGTTTGGGGGAGCTAGGGTCGGGGGGGGGGGGGTCGGGGGGGGGGAGGGGAAGCTAGGGTCGGGGGGGGGGAGGGGGAAGGGTAATTAAGTGTAATCATTCCGGCTACTTATTGCGCCATTTAAAGCAACTGCCAGCGACAGGTGGAGTGTGTGTGATTGTTTTGGAAGATTCATACAGCTAGTTTTGTTATCATCATCATTCATCACGAGCGGCCACGTGCTATTGTTTGTGGGTGTGAGGCGGCGGCGACGACCAGAGTTAATCGCTCGGTAAACACTCTACCTTGGCTGATTTAAGGTAGCGGGGAAGGGGGGCCCCCCTGTCTCACTGTTGTGGCAACCCGTTATTCTCTGTTGACTCTCGTCTGTTGCCCCTTCATTTGCGTTGCCAATCCTATTGGCGTATGCCTTTCCATTGGAGACTTTCAGCACCGTGGAGAGAGGGGGGGGGGGGGGACCTGCTGCATGGGTAACAGCTTCTCCTCTGAATCGACCTACCCTGGCTTTGCGCCCTGGTGAGGCCACTCCAGACCAGGCCGACACCAGAGTGCAACTCCATAGTCTCCTGAGACTGATGGACGCCTACTATATGTCGTTAAATCCCCTCCCCCACCCTCCCCCCCCCTCTTTCACCTCTCTGGACTGCCCCTCTTTTTATCTCTTTATTAACTGCTGTCGTTATGACCTCTGACCTCTCAGTCTTGTTCCTGTTTGTCTGTGGTCTCTTCATTAACTCCGTCTGGTAATTCAACTCTTAACAACTTCCCCTTGAGGAACTCCACTGCACAAGGGAGGTAGTAAAGCAGGTCAGCGGCGAAGATTACAGACCGGTCACGTTAACTAATCAAACGTAATTCAAGTTTTTCGAAAGAGGGATTAGCAGTCCAATCTCCAAGTTTTATGGAGAACGATGAACTTCACAAAACCCAGTTCAACGTGAATTTAGAGCGGGGAGGATCGTGTCATTCACAGTTACTCGACAAGTAGTTAATTGATCATTCACAGTTACGCGACAACTAGTTAATTGATCATTCACAGTTACGCGACAACTGGTTAATTGATCATTCACAGTTACGCGACAACTGGTTAATTGATCATTCACAGTTACGCGACAACTGGTTAATTGATCATTCACAGTTACGCGACAACTGGTTAATTGATCATTCACAGTTACTCGACAATTAGTTAATTGATCATTCACAGTTACTCGACAATTAGTTAATTGATCATTCACAGTTACGCGACAACTAGTTAATTGATCATTCACAGTTACGCGACAACTGGTTAATTGATCATTCACAGTTACGCGACAACTGGTTAATTGATCATTCACAGTTACGCGACAACTGGTTAATTGATCATTCACAGTTACTCGACAATTAGTTAATTGATCATTCACAGTTACGCGACACCTAGTTAATTGATCATTCACAGTTACGCGACACCTAGTTACTACATCATTCACAGTTACTCAACAACTAGTTACTACATCATTCACAGTTACTCCACAACTATGACAATATCACGGTAGCATGAGAACACAAGTGCAGGTATTTAGGATGGCATTGAATAACTGTGAATACGGAGCGATAATCCACAAAATGAGATAAATAAGATTAATAAAATAGGGAGAGAGAGAGATGGATAATCAGGATTACAACCAGGTGCCCAATTACTTCTGGGTGTACAAGGGCGAATCCACAATGCTCGTTCCGGTCAAACAGAACGCATAAGTGACAGCTAAATCAGTCAAATCAAATCCAAGCACAGTGTAAAGCTAAATGTTAAATGACGTTGGGAAATGGATACTGGGGACTGTGTGTGTGTGTGTTCATCTAGTTGTGCTCGCGAGGGTTGAGCGCTGGCTCTTTGGTCCCGCCTCTCAACTGTCAATCAACAGG
This sequence comes from Procambarus clarkii, assembly GCF_040958095.1. Lineage (NCBI taxonomy): Eukaryota > Metazoa > Arthropoda > Malacostraca > Decapoda > Cambaridae > Procambarus > Procambarus clarkii. The sequence continues at coordinate 19,510,404 of NC_091224.1, forward strand.
TGTACAGGTTCCTGAGGCTACTGGGCTCTATCATATCTACACTTGAAACTGTGTATGGAGTCAACCTCCACCACATCACTTCCTAATGCATTCCATTTGTCAACCACTCTGACACTACAAAAGTTCTTTCTAATATCTCTGTGGTTCATTTGGGTTCATTTCTTTTATGGAGGTACTGTGTCAAAGGCTTTCCGACAGTCCAAAAAAATGCAGGCCGCCCATCCTTCTCTTTCTTGTTTAATCTTTGTCACCTGATCTAAGAATTCTATTAAGCCAGTCAGGCAAGATTTACCCTCCCTGAACCCATGTTGATGGTGTCACAAAGTCCCTTCTCTCCAGATGTGTTACTAGGTTTTTTCTCACGATCTTCTCCATCACCTTGCATGGTAATTACACTTGGGCGGTGTAATTTATGTTTCTCCCGTTGAGCATCTGGTTCCCGGAGATGACCGGATGCTGTGTGATGCTACGGTCTTGTTGATACTATCTCTGACGAGTCACTGATTTACTTCTCTTAGTCTCAAGTTTGATCACTCCTTCAATTCCTATTATTGCCATTTTGTGGGCACTTATGTCTATTATTCTCTGTCTGTCTGTCTGTCTCTCTCTCTCTCTCTCTCTCTGTCTCGGTGTATTGAGGTCTTCCTCTTGCTCTAACTTGGCCTGGGGGTTTACGTGCCGATACAGTGTGATCTCAGAGCCACATGTCCTGCTGCTGCTTCAGGTGGTGTTGTTACTACTGGTGTTACTACTGCTCCTGGTGTTGTTGCTCAACAGTTTACTGCTGATATCTAGTGCCTCTACCATCATCAGTTTACCGCTGATATCTAGTGCCTCTACCATCATCAGTTTACCGCTGATATCTAGTGCCTCTACCATCATCAGTTTACCGCTGATATCTAGTGCCTCTACCATCATCAGTTTACCGCTGATATATAGTGCCTCTACCATCATCAGTTTACCGCTGATATCTAGTGCCTCTACCATCATCAGTTTACCGCTGATATCTAGTGCCTCTACCATCATCAGTTTACCGCTGATATCTAGTGCCTCTACCATCATCAGTTTACCGCTGATATCTAGTGCCTCTACCATCATCAGTTTACCGCTGATATCTAGTGCCTTTACCATCGTCAGTTTACCGCTGATATCTAGTGCCTCTACCATCATCAGTTTACCGCTGATACCTAGTGCCTCTACCATCATCAGTTTACCACTGATACCTAGTGCCTCTACCATCATCAGTTTACCGCTGATATCTAGTGCCTCTACCATCATCAGTTTACCGCTGATACCTAGTGCCTCTACCATCATCAGTTTACCACTGATACCTAGTGCCTCTACCATCATCAGTTTACCGCTGATATCTAGTGCCTCTACCATCATCAGTTTACCGCTGATATCTAGTGCCTCTACCATCATCAGTTTACCGCTGATATCTAGTGCCTTTACCATCGTCAGTTTACCGCTGATATCTAGTGCCTCTACCATCATCAGTTTACCGCTGATATCTAGTGCCTCTACCATCATCAGTTTACCGCTGATATCTAGTGCCTCTACCATCATCAGTTTACCGCTGATATCTAGTGCCTCTACCATCATCAGTTTACCGCTGATATCTAGTGCCTCTACCATCATCAGTTTACCGCTGATACCTAGTGCCTCTACCATCATCAATTTACCGCTGATATCTTGTGCCTCTACCATCATCAGTTTACCGCTGATATCTAGTGCCTCTACCATCAGTTTACCGCTGATATCTAGTGCCTCTACCATCATCAGTTTACCGCTGATATCTAGTGCCTCTACCATCATCAGTTTACCGCTCATATCTAGTGCCTCTACCATCATCAGTTTACCGCTGATATCTAGTGCCTCTACCATCATCAGTTTACCGCTGATATCTAGTGCCTCTACCATCATCAGTTTACCGCTCATATCTAGTGCCTCTACCATCATCAGTTTACCGCTGATATCTAGTGCCTCTACCATCATCAGTTTACCGCTCATATCTAGTGCCTCTACCATCATCAGTTTACCGCTGATATCTAGTGCCTCTACCATCATCAGTTTACCGCTGATATCTAGTGCCTCTACCATCATCAGTTTACCGCTGATATCTAGTGCCTCTACCATCATCAGTTTACCGCTGATATCTAGTGCCTCTACCATCATCAGTTTACCGCTGATATCTAGTGCCTCTACCCCGTATCAACCTACCCTGGAGAGGCTACCTTTGTGCCCTGGAGAGGCCACTCCAGACCGACAATCAGAGCGCCACTCCATAGTCTCCTGAGACTGATGGATGCCTCTACTATCATTACCTAGCCTCAGAGACCAACCTGTTTCATCGGCAGGTATTTTCTGCTGTTGTCATATGTCAGGTTATGGTAAATGAACAAATTGCTAGTTTTAACTACGTTTGATTTTTCTTTTACTGCTAGGTAACTTACCAGGGGGGGGGGGGGGAACCCGGCGGGGCTCGGATCTTCACAGTCGCAGTGACCATCTTCAGTACACACTGTCCTTATTACTGTAAATATCTTCACAGCCTCCCCATCTCCCTTATACACCTTTCTATATTTTCCCCATCACACTATACCCTTCCCTGTAACTAAAAAAGTTGTGCCCCAGAATGCAAATTTGTCGTCTGAACATCACATTTTTTTTTATTAATACATTAGGTACATCTGCATTAGTGCAGCTGCCCTAGACTATATGAAGTGGAGTACAGTGTGTCAAAAAAGCTAACTAGGTGATGCTTAAAAAATCCCCATCACACAGGATGGTTAGTCATATAGTGGCATGTGATGGGCAGTCTGCACTGGCAGACTCCGGAAGCATTTTGAGGATATCATCACAATGGGCCTCGTAACCTGGTGGATAGCGCGCAGGACTAGTAATTCTGTGGCGCGGGTTCGATTCCCGCACAAGGCAGAAACAAATGGGCAAAGTTTCTTTCACCCTGAATGCCCCTGTTACCTAGCAGTAAATAGGTACCTGGGAGTTAGTCAGCTGTCACGGGCTGCTTCCTGGGGGTGGAGGCCTGGTCGAGGACCGGGCCGCGGGGACACTAAAAAGCCCCGAAATCATCTCAAGATAACCATTTGATGAACCTCACAAAAAGTCTACGGACTATGCGCAGAACATTTCATTTCCCCAGATTTCGTGAAAAAGATACATAGTTAGATCTACTTGAAAAGGGAAAGGGGGTAGGGAGGCATGGGGGGTGACCCTCGCGCTATTACACTCCCCATCACATCACCAGTAACCCTGCAAAGTCTAATAAGGCTAACCCCCCATCCATTTGGCCTCAAACCATAAACATTCTATCTCATATATATAGATTAAGTTCTCCCCTCATCTGCCAAGCTTAATAACTTGCCTCCAGCTGCAAAAGTTAAGCTTACTTGCAGTTTGTCCACGCTGCAAATCTTTATAGCCTTTAGTTAGTTAGAACTTTAGGTTTGCCTCATACGTCAAAACTGCGTCGTGGGGACGTTATCCGTCATTTGACGACGAGAACGCTTCCCGTCTGTCATCTGTCAGGTGAAGCTCTTGACTTCTGGGACGTCTCCTTGCTCTCTTGCTGACGCTGCCGCCCCCCTGCCCTCCACCCCCCTGCCCTCCGGCCCCTGCCCCCCTGCCCCCCTGCCCTCCACCCCCCTGCCCTCCGGCCCCTGCCCCCCCCCTCACCCCATCCACCCCTCCATGTTGTAGTCACCTTCCTGTCCCTTGCCTCTACAAATTACCTCATCACCACCTGTTTCCTCCACCTAATACCCCACCACGGACCCTCTACAGGAAATGTATAACACGAACACAATACCGAACAAGGAAGCATATATGTCTCATACACATATACATACAACGTATGCATATATAAATATACATATGGTGTATATAATATAATTATCTGATGTGAATGCGTGTACGCGCGCGAGAGCCCGAGGGTCCGTGAGATGCCTATACTCTCTGATTAAGCTGTCTGGCCGCGAGAGACAGACAGACAGACACATGCGGCAGGTCGCGGGATGATGATGGTACATGCGGCTGGTCGCCAAATCAAATTCAATTACCGAACCGCCCATTTGGGGTAGGAGACGATGGCTATCATTACCGGCCGGCCAACACAACCGCGCCTATTATTGACCTCTATGATAAGGGGCTCATATTTCTCTTGTTTAACCCCCCCCCACCTTTATATATATATATATATATATATATATATATATATATATATATATATATATATATATATATATATATATATATATATATATATATATAATATACACACACACACACAAATAGTCCAAATTTAATATAATAAAAGTCAACAAAAAGTCTACAAAAGTATAATATTGGTTCATTGCTAAATCACCTCGTTAAGATAACTAACTACTTAACCACCTCGTTAAGATAAAGGTTCCACTTAAGCACCTCGTTGAAATACGAACTGTTTAATCACCCCGTTAAGATAACGAACCACTTAACCAACTCTCTAAGATAGCGAACCACCTGACAACGTCTCGCTAAGATCAAGAGCTGCAGTACTTGACAACGCCTCGTTACTGAAAGAAGGAAGAACCACTTAGTTACAGTGAAGATAAAAGTGGTTACCCCACTTATAAAGTGAGTCCAGATGTTAGCCAAGTTGTTCTTAAGGCTCTTACAGCTTCTTAGTGAGCTCTTTAAGGTGTGTGGCGTGACTCTTGTGTGGTAAACTCATTAATAAAAGCAACGGCAGAAACAAGAGGAACAAGATTAGTTAAGTAACAACAGTAGTGATAACAGGAATACCAACAGTAGGAATACATTTCTTATACAACACCGACAACTGCCAGTGATGTATTTTTCGTGCATCAGGGTGTCTTGTGGTGTCATATGGGGGGGGGGGGAGGGGGAGGGGGGGTATTATGTAAACGGTTCATATGGTGGTGTCACATGTAGCTCACACAAGTCGTTCTGTCATGTAGTTTTGTCATGTGGCTGTGTCATGTGGCCCTGTCATGTTGCTCTGTCATGTGGCCCTGTTATGTGGCTCTGTCATGTGGCTCTGTCATGTGGCTGTGTCATGTGGCCCTGTCATGTTGCTCTGTCATGTGGCCCTGTCATGTGGCTCTGTTATGTGGCTCTGTCATGTGGCTGTGTCATGTGGCTCTGTCATGTGGCCCTGCCATGTGGCTCTGTCATGTGGCTGTGTCATGTGGCCGTGTCATGTGGCTCTGTCATGTGGCCCTGTCATGTGGCCGTGTCATGTGGCTCTGTCATGTGGCTCTGTCATGTGGCCCTGTCATGTGGCTCTGTCATGTGGCCCTGTCATGTTGCTCTGTCATGTTGCTCTGTTATGTGCCCTGTCATGTAGCCCTGTCATGTGGCTCTGTCATGTTGCCCTGTCATGTGGCTCTGTCATGTTGCTCTGTCATGTGGCTCTGTCATGTTGCCCTGTCATGTGGCTCTGTCATGTTGCCCTGTCATGTGGCTCTGTCATGTTGCTCTGTCATGTGGCTGTGTCATGTGGCTCTGTCATGTGGCTCTGTCATGTGGCCCTGTCATGTGGCTCTGTCATGTGGCTGTGTCATGTGGCCCTGTCATGTTGCTCTGTCATGTGGCCCTGTCATGTGGCTGTGTCATGTGGCTCTGTCATGTGGCTCTGTCATGTGGCTGTGTCATGTGGCTCTGTCATGTGGCTGTGTCATGTGGCCGTGTCATGTGGCTCTGTCATGTGGCTCTGTCATGTGGCTCTGTCATGTGGCTGTGTCATGTGGCTCTGTCTTGTGGCCCTGTCATGTGGCTCTGTCATGTTGCTCTGTCATGTGGCTGTGTCATGTGGCTCTGTCATGTGGCTCTGTCATGTGGCTGTGTCATGTGGCCCTGTCATGTGGCTCTGTCATGTGGCCCTGTCATGTGGCCCTGTCATGTTGCTCTGTCATGTGGCCCTGTCATGTGGCTGTGTCATGTGGCTCTGTCATGTGGCTCTGTCATGTGGCTCTGTCATGTGGCTCTGTCATGTGGCTGTGTCATGTGGCCGTGTCATGTGGCTCTGTCATGTGGCTCTGTCATGTGGCTCTGTCATGTGGCTGTGTCATGTGGCTCTGTCATGTGGCCCTGTCATGTGGCTCTGTCATGTTGCTCTGTCATGTGGCTGTGTCATGTGGCTGTGTCATGTGGCTGTGTCATGTGGGTGTGTCATGTGGCTCTGTCATGTGTCCCTGTCATGTGTCCCTGTCATGCGGCTGTTGCGTCGATGACCCCCCCCCCCCCCTCCAAAAAAAAAAGAGTTGTCCAGCAAAAGCTGACAGATTCAACACTCCTGCCTGAAGGCGGACCGAAAATACCACCCCGTTGCCCCACGCACCTCGGCAATAACAGGTGTCACGGCCGCGTGTCAAGGGTGACGTTGACACGCCACATGACACTTGGCGTGTCATAAAAAACTCGCCGCTCTCTCATATAACGCCAGCCCGGGCCTTCGGCGGGTAATTCAAGGCGTCATGTTGACGGTGAAACCCATTACGGGGTAATTTCTTGACTGCCACGACACCTGGGATGGGCACGGTGAAACATGATGCATGCGTCACGCGAGGGGCCGTTTCGCGGTCATTTCGCGGTCGCGCGACAGCTTAAAATGCGTCGAGTGGAGTGTCGTTCGCGCATACGCGACGTACTTGGGGAGGCGTGAGTCGTTGGGCGGTCATTTATTTTGTTTATGTCGCGCGAAGGTCGTTCGCGGACGGTCTTAACGACGTTCTGTTGGCGTCGTTCGAGGGTCGTGTATATACAGGTCTTTTTTTTTGGGGGGGAGGTGTTTTGTGCCCTTTATATAAAGGTGTTTGTCGTCGTATATCTGCTCTTAATTGCACAGACAGGTGTTGAAAAATGCATGGCAATTGACCCCTTAGATCGTACGATACGCGGTTTGGACGTTTATGGGTCGTACGACGAACTTTGCGATGTTTTGACATCCGAACATCTGCTTTTTTTTACGGTGCGTTTTTACTTGCGTTATCCCTAGTGACAACGGTAATGATATCGCGTTATCCCGGTCACAAATAGCAATTACAGAGGAAACATTTTGGGTCACAGGATGTGTGTGTAGAATTGAAAAAGCATTAGCGAAACGTTTCTGTCTCAGACGTTGTAGGAAAACGTCGAACTGGTGTTCCTAAGTCATTCCACTACCACCACCACTACTACCACCCCCCTACCACCCCCACCTACCACCCCAACCTACCACCCCCCTACCACCCCCTACCACCCCCCACCTACCACCCCCACCTACCACCCCCCTACCACCCCACTACCACCCCCCTACCACCCCCCCCCTCCACCACCCCCCCTCCACCACCCCCCCTCCACCACCCCCCTCCACCACCCCCCCTCCACCACCCCCCTACCACCCCCCTACCACCCCCCTACCACCACCCCCCCTCCACCAACCGCGCCGAACACCCCTCTCTCGCGAGAGAGAGAGAGAGAGGGGCGATTAGGTAACACAGTAATTTGGGGAATTATGATGAAGCGGAAAAACAAGGCGAGAGATCAAATTACAATCATGCCAATCATTGATTCTTTTATGACGAGCGTAAAGCTGTAATTGACACGCCTTGGGCTCTGACCCTTGTTAGCTTGTTGTGTGTGTGTGTGTGTGGGGGAGGGGGGGGGAATAGTGGTTAAGGTAAAGGCCTTGGATAAAGCAGTCTAGGCATTGGAGGCATCATGTTATGACCCCAAGGTTGTGTAATGACCCCCCCAAGATTGTGTAATGACCCCCCAAGATTGTGTAATGATCCCCAAGATTGTGTAATGACCCCCCAAGATTGTGTAATGATCCCCAAGGTTGTGTAATGACCCCAAGGTTGTGTAATGATCCCCAAGGTTGTGTAATGACCCCAAGGTTGTGTAATGACCCGCCAAGATTGTGTAATGACCCCCCAAGATTGTGTAATGATCCCCAAGATTGTGTAAGGACCTTCCAAGGTTGTGTAATGACCCCAAGATTGTGTAATGATCCCCCAAGGTTGTGTAATGATCCCCCAAGGTTGTGTAATGATCCCAAGGTTGTGTAATGATCCCCCAAGGTTGTGTAATGACCCCAAGATTGTGTAATGATCCCCCAAGGTTGTGTAATGATCCCAAGGTTGTGTAATGATCCCCCAAGTTTGTGTAATGACCCCAAGATTGTGTAATGATCCCCCAAGATTGTGTAATGACCCCAAGATTGTGTAATGATCCCCCAAGGTTGTGTAATGATCCCAAGATTGTGTAATGATCCCCCAAGATTGTGTAATGATCCCCCAAGATTGTGTAATGACCCCCCAAGATTGTGTAATGACCCCCAAGATTGTGTAATGACCCCCCAAGATTGTGTAATGACCCCAAGATCGTGTAATGACCCCAAGATTGTGTAATGATCCCCCAAGATTGTGTAATGACCCCAAGATTGTGTAATGATCCCCAAGATTGTGTAATGATCCCCCAAGATTGTGTAATGATCCCCCAAGATTGTGTAATGACCCCAAGATTGTGTAATGATCCCCAAGATTGTGTAATGATCCCCAAGATTGTGTAATGACCCCCCCAAGATTGTGTAATGATCCCCCAAGATTGTGTAATGATCCCCAAGGTTGTGTAATGATCCCCAAGATTGTGTAATGACCCCAAGATTGTGTAATGATCCCCCAAGATTGTGTAATGATCCCCCAAGGTTGTGTAATGATCCCCAAGATTGTGTAATGATCCCCAAGATTGTGTAATGACCCCAAGATTGTGTAATGATCCCCCAAGATTGTGTAATGACCCCAAGATTGTGTAATGACCCCAAGATTGTGTAATGTCCCCAAGATTGTGTAATGATCCCCCAAGATTGTGTAATGACCCCCCAAGATTGTGTAATGACCCCAAGATTGTGTAATGATCCCCCAAGATTGTGTAATGACCCCAAGATTGTGTAATGTCCCCAAGATTGTGTAATGACCCCCGAAGATTGTGTAATGAGCCCCCAAGATTGTGTAATGACCCCAAGATTGTGTAATGTCCCCAAGATTGTGTAATGACCCCCGAAGATTGTGTAATGACCCCCCAAGATTGTGTAATGACCCCAAGATTGTGTAATGACCCCCCAAGATTGTGTAATGACCCCATGGTTGTGTAATGTCCCCAAGATTGTGTAATGACCCCAAGATTGTGTAATGTCCCCAAGATTGTGTAATGACCCCCGAAGATTGTGTAATGACCCCCCAAGATTGTGTAATGACCCCAAGATTGTGTAATGATCTCCCAAGATTGTGTAATGACCCCCCAAGATTGTGTAATGACCCCCCAAGGATGTGTAATGACCCCCAAGATTGTGTAATGACCCCCAAGATTGTGTAATGATCCCCCAAGATTGTGTAATGACCCCCCAAGGATGTGTAATGACCCCCCAAGATTGTGTAATGACCCCCAAGATTGTGTAATGACCCCCCAAGGTTGTGTAATGATCCCCCAAGATTGTGTAATGACCCCCCAAGGATGTGTAATGACCCCCCAAGATTGTGTAATGACCCCCCAAGATTGTGTAATGACCCCCCAAGGATGTGTAATGACCCCCCAAGATTGTGTAATGACCCCTAGGTTGTGTATTGATCCCCGAAGATTGTGTAATGACCCCAAGATTGTGTAATGACCCCAAGATTGTGTAATGATCCCCCAAGATTGTGTAATGTCCCCCCAAGATTGTGTAATGACCCCAAGATTGTGTAATGATCCCCCAAGATTGTGTAATGACCCCAAGGTTGTGTAATGACCCCCCAAGGATGTCTCAGCAGCAGACGAGGGAGCTGAAGGACCTCCTCCTCAACAAACCTTCAACAGGAAGACTGAAATCAGAAGTGCAATCAAGAGATGTTTCTTGAAAAGATGATAGTTGCACGCAAGACACTTGAGACCTCATTCACAAACGAACAAGAATGTAAGAACTCTTGTATATATATATATATATAAATATATAAAACATCTAAAATATGGTATTAGAAGTAGCAAGGAGATGCTAAAGTTTTCCAAAGTGGCGGAGGGTGAACATATCCATGATTTGTCACACTGTGATGACTTGAATTGGCATGTGGTCATGTTGAACGAATGGGTGACGATGGGTGTGTTGAGGCGGTGATTAGCGAAGGAGGAGAAGTGGAGGAGTGAAGATATAAAAATAAATGATTGAACGTAAAGAAAAAGTATATGAAAGAGGTAGAGAATGAAGGCAAGCAGAGGCAGAAGGAAGAGGAGGGAGGGAAGAAAGAGGAAGAAGACGAGGATGATGAGTAAAAGATGGAGAAGAAATAGGAGGAGGAGGGGAAGGTGTAGTTGAGGAGTGAGAGGAGGCAGAGAGCTAGTGTGTGTGTGTGTGTGTGTGTGTGTGTGTGTGTGTGTGTGTGTGTGTGTGTGTGTGTGTGTGTGTCTGTCGACTGACAGCTCTAATACCCACTCCTACTGACTCCGTCAGTCGCCCACACCCCCACCCCCCTCCAAACACCCCCCCCCCCCCCGACAACCCCCCCCCCCCCGACAACCCCCCGACACCCTCCCCCCCATCCCCCCCCCCACCCGACACGCCCCTCCACCCCAGCTGATCAACGGGGGTGTCACCCTGGACCCTGATATCGTGTCATTTGGGGCCCCGGAGTCTTGTCATTTCGTGGCGGCATGAGCCACTCATCTGAAGGGCCTCGCCATCATTCTCGACCATAATTCCGACAGCAGGGCGGCGCTGGAGCCGTGTCGTGGGACGTGGCCCTATCCTCCCCTTGCAGGATTGAGCTATCTGGAAGGGTGACGGGAGGTGGGTGGGGCTAGGTGGGGGGGGGGGAAGATTAGTGGGATAGTGAAGGGTGGAGATGAGACAGACACATGGAGGAGCAAATGGGTCGGTGGTGGGACGAGGTGATGGCTCAATACTCCCGCCGGAGTGTGTATAGTGTGGTGCTGGGGGTGACGGAGGGGGTGACGGAGGGGAGGAAGGAGGATATGATGGGTTTATGAGGTTTTGGGATTGTTGCAATGGCGGTGGCTGGCTATGGCGGGAGACGGGCAGCCTACCGTGTAGCAGCCAAGGTTGCTTTTTGTACCGTGAGTGTTCTCGTTATTGTGGTAAAGGTGTTCAGGGAAGTGGTTGGTTCCTGTACCGTCTGTGTGTGTGTGTGTGTGTGTGTGTGTGTGTCTCTCTCTCTCTCTCTCTCTCTCTCTCTCTCTCTCTCTCTCTCTCTCTCTCTCTCTCTCTCTCTCTCTCTCTCTCTCTCTCTCTCTCTCTCTCTCTCCCTCTCTCCCTCTCTCCCTCTCTCCCTCTCTCTCTCCCCCCCCCAAGCATAATAGGAGTGTGGCATGCTGTGTCATCTTGAAGCCTCCTTAATGTTTGGGAATTATTTGTGTTGCTGTAACATTACACGTGTGTCTATATGGGTTGGCATAGTCGGCCTTCAGCTCCTGGGACCCTCCTTTCTAGTCGTGGGATTAGTGTTATGGGACCTCATGCCTCCCACATTTCACGCCATATCTGGATATGGAGTTTAATTCTTCTCTGGCCCTTATAGGCCTCTGGTGCCTTAGGCCATATTTGTGACATGTTTATTCTTGCGTATCATAAGGGCGTAATGATTTTATGACTTAATATCGCGGCCGTACAATGGAATCGAACCTGCTAAGACGTTCTGGGATATGTAGGTTCAGTTCCATTTTTTTTTGGGGGGGGAGGGATATTCCTACACGGGCCCTAAGCCTCTTTCTGGCCTGGTAAGTGGCACTCGTTTCACTCGTAATTAGGCGGAGGATGAATAGTTACCTGAATTATAAGGGCCACTAATACTAGTGACCTCGATGAGGACAGGAAGCCGGCGACTTGTCAAAGGTCTCTTCCCTCCCCCCATTTGCCTTGATATGTAAGACTCGGAAATTAACTTCCAACACCTCAGTGGTTCATCTGGATCCCTCAGCATCCATCCCTGTCCCCCACGCTCTCAAACAGCATCTACAACGAGAATAAGATAACATGTGATTTGATAAAGAACAGGTAACTCCTGGCGAGCTAGAGTTACAAGGAAACACAGTGATATATTTGATGATATTAACTATCTCGGATGAAAAAAATCTACATGTGACACTCTTTATGTCGATCGCCCCAGACAATGTATTCGATGGCGGAATTGCACCGATAGTTGGAGTCGAAGGTTGCATGGACGTTGGAGTCGAAGGTTGCATGGACGTTGGAGTCGAAGGTTGCATGGACGTTGGAGTCGAAGGTTGCATGGACGTTGGAGTCGAAGGTTGCATGGACGTTGGAGGCGAAAGTTGCAGGAACGTTGGAGTCGAAAGTTCCATGAACATTGGAGTCGAAAGTTGCATGGACGTTGGAGTCGAAAGTTCCGTGAACGTTAGAGTCGAAAGTTACATGAACGTTGGAATTGAAAGATGCCTGAACGTTGGAGTCGATGAGCTCGTTCCAGCAGCTATAAACATGTGAGTACACACACACACACACACACACACACACACACACACACACACACACACACACACACACACACACACACACACACACACACACACACACAACGACGCATTGGACCATACAACTGTAACAGGAAACGACCTGTCCTGGTACAGTTCACTAACGAAGAGGCAGTGGATTACATACTGCATCACAAACACTTACTCAGAGGTAGCAAAAATTACTACAACGTATATATTGACAAATTCATGACGAAGGAGGAACAGATAGCCCACAGAGCAAGCAAACAACAATACAACTCTTCCAATTTGAGAGTAGCTACACACCCCAGTGCTAATCCACCCCATGCTAACCAGTTCACACTTGCTTCTCAGGTCACCCCTTCCCCAAATCAGCCGCCCCTGCTTATCTCCCCAACACATCCCTTGACCCCTCTGACCCCACTGCAGTCAAATTCATCCCACATTCCAAGGACCCCCTCATCACCTCAACCCCCAAAACCCACCCAGCCCTCATCCCCTCAACCCCCAAAACCCATCCAGCCCTCATCCCCTCAACCCCCAAAACCCACCCAGCCCTCATCCCCTCAACCCCCAAAACCCATCCAGCCCTCATCCCCTCAACCCCAAGAACCCACCCAGCCCTCATCCCCTCAACACCCAAAGCCTACCCAGCCCTCACCCCTCCTCATCCCCTCTCCTTCCATGTGACCCCCCACCCTTGCGGGGGGGGTGGGAGGTTCCCCCCACCCCCTCTATCCTTCCCCCTCCCAACCTCTCAACCTCTATCTGACTCCCAACCTTACGCTATCTCCCAACCCCTCTATGCCCTCCCTAATCTTCAGACCCAGTATGCCCTTCCTACTCCAGACCTACCTACCCAGGCCCTACCCCAGACCCTCCTACCTACCTTCCTAGAAGCCCAGCCCCCAGTAGCCCCCCAAGCACCCCTCCTGAACTCTTTCACCCCCCATACACCCCCCGGACCCCCCCAGACACCCCCCGGATCCCCCCGGACATCCCCCGGACCCTCCCCGCCCCCAGTCATCCCCCAGACACCCCCCAGATCCCCCCTGCCCCCAGTCACCCCCCAGACATCCCCCAGATCCCCCCAGATCCCCCAGACCCCCAGAGAAAGGGAGAACTCTGGTACAAGAGTTTCCATGAAGAATCTCAAGGTTTGGTACACCAATGCTGATGGGGTATCTAATAAAGCAGAAGAGATAAAAGAAAGAGTGAGTGAAGCAGATCCTGACATAGTTGCAATTGTGGAAACTAAAATTAATGACATGATCTCAGATGCAATCTTTCCTGAAGGGTACCAGGTGATACGAAAAGAGAGGACACAGAGACAGGGAGGGGGAGTAGCACTCCTAATAAAGCGGAAATGGAAGTTTGAAGACCTGGGAAATCGAGTTACCAATGAGTGCACAAGCTTCATACATGGAACTCTGACAGTAGATGGGAGGAAGATTGTGATCCTGGTAATCTACAATCCCCCACCAAACAGTAGAAGACCCAGGCAGGAGTATGATGACAACAACAAAGCATGTATAGATGAACTGCAGAAGGCAGCAACACTAGCCCACAGAATGAGAGCGAAACTGCTGATCATGGGGGACCTAAATCATGGAGAGATAAATTGGGAATCAAGGAATCCCCATGGAGGGGACGAAACGTGGGGAGCAAAATTAGTAGATGTTATAGACAGGAATTTCCTGACACAACATGTGAAGGAAGACACAAGGGAAAGAGGAGGAGATGCACCGAGCCTATTAGACCTGATTTTCACCCAGAACGTAGAAGATATCGAGAATTTAGAGCATGAAATACCTCTAGGGGCCAGTGACCATTGTGTCCTAGTCTTTGACTACATGATGGAATTCAAACTTATGACCATGGGACAAGAGATCTGGGAAAGGAGAGCTGACTACAGGAAAGGGGACTATATGAGGATAAGGGACTATCTGGGTGAAGTGCAGTGGGAGGAAGAAATTAGAGGAAAAACAGTCCAAGATATGATGGACCTAGTCATACAGAAATGCCAGGAGGCTGAAGAGAGATTTATACCAACGGTAAAGGGAAAAAATAAGAAGGAATATAATAACCCATGGTTTAATAGACAGTGTCAGGAAGCAAAAATGACCAGCAGGCGGGAGTGGAGGAAGTACAGAAGACAAAGAACAGAGGACAACAGAAGCAGATACAACAGAGCTAGGAACGATTACATTAACATAAGACGAACATCGGAAAGGGACTATGAGAACGATATTGCAATCAAAGCGAAAAAACAACCTAAGTTACTACACAGTCATATAAGAAGAAAAATGTCGGTGAACGACCAAGTGACAAGACTAAGGAAGACAGAGGGGGCATATACTGAAAGTGACAAGGAAATCTGCGAGGCACTGAATGCCAGTTTCCATGGAGTGTTCACTACCGAGCCTGAGCAGCTCCCATTGTTGGAAGGGGTTACCCTAGATGAAAGACTATCAGATATAGAGGTGACAGCAGAGGAGGTAATGAAACAGTTGACAACTCTAGATGCAACTAAAGCAGTTGGACCAGACAAAGTATCACCGTGGATACTAAAAGAAGCAGCACAGGCCCTCAGCGTGCCTCTGGCAATGATCTTTAATGAGTCACTTATGTCAGGAGAATTGCCCAGTTGCTGGAAGAAGGCAAAATGTCGTGCCGATCTTCAAGAAAGGTGATAGGGAGGAGGCACTTAACTATAGACCTGTATCACTGACAAGCATCCCCTGTAAAATACTGGAAAGAATAATTAGGCTACGACTGGTTGCACACCTGGAGAACATTAGGTTTGTGAACAAACATCAACATGGGTTCTGGACAGGGAAATCGTGCCTAACAAACCTTCTGGAATTCTATGATAAAATAACGAGGATAAGACAGGACAGAGATGGTTGGGCAGACTGCATATTTCTGGACTGCCAAAAAGCCTTTGATACAGTACCGCACATGAGACTGCTGTTCAAGCTCGAGAGGCAGGCGGGGGTGGGGGGAAAGGTCCTAGAATGGATAAGGAACTACCTAACAGGAAGGAGCCAAAGAGTTACGGTAAGGGGCGAGAAGTCGGACTGGCGAACAGTAACAAGTGGAGTACCACAAGGATCGGTGCTGGGACCAATTCTATTTCTTGTATATGTTAACGACATGTTTACAGGCGTAGAGTCCTACATGTCGATGTTTGCGGATGATGCAAAGTTGATGAGAAGAGTTGTGACAGATGAGGATTGCAGGATCCTCCAAGAGGACCTGAACAGATTGCAGAGATGGTCAGAGAAATGGCTACTAGAATTCAACACGAGCAAGTGTAAAGTTATGGAAATGGGATTAGGAGATAGGAGACCAAAGGGACAGTACACAATGAAGGGGAACAGCCTACCTGTAACGACGCGTGAAAGAGACCTGGGGGTGGACGTAACACCTAATCTATCTCCTGAGGCACATATTAATAGGATAACGACAGCAGCGTACTCTACACTGGCAAAAGTTAGAACATCATTCAGAAACCTAAGTAAGGAGGCATTTAGGGCGCTTTACACTGCCTACGTAAGGCCAGTCTTAGAGTATGCCGCCTCATCATGGAGTCCCCATCTGAAGAAGCATATAATGAAACTGGAAAAGGTTCAGAGGTTTGCAACGAGACTCGTCCCAGAGCTACGAGGGATGGGGTATGAGGAGCGCCTGAGGGAACTGTGCCTTACGACACTAGAAAGAAGAAGGGAGAGGGGGGGACATGATAGGAACGTATAAGATACTCAGAGGGATTGACAGAGTGGACATAGACGAAATGTTCACACGGAATAGTAACAGAACGAGAGGACATGGATGGAAGCTTGAAACTCAGATGAGTCACAGAGATGTTAGGAAGTTTTCTTTTAGCGTGAGAGTAGTGGGGAAATGGAATGCACTTCAGGAACAGGTTGTGGAAGCAAATACTATTCATAATTTTAAAACCAGGTATGATAGGGAAATGGGACAGGAGTCATTGCTGTAAACAACCGATGCTCGAAAGGCGGGATCCAAGAGTCAATGCTCGATCCTGCAGACACAACTAGGCGAGTACAACAAGTTGAGTACACACACACACAGTCACCACCACCACCACCACCACCACACACACACACACACACACACACACACACACACACACACACACACACACACACACACACACACACACACACACACACACACAGTCACCACCACCACCACCACTTCCCGTCGCTGTTGGCTTTGTCACAGAAATACGGCTTCCGTGTCGACCGAGCCATTAAGGACAAAAAAAAAGGTCTTGTTTGCTTGCTCGACAGAATCTAGTTGCTTGAAGGAATTGTTAGTAGGTCTGTAGACCGCTCCAACCTGTAACTGTAGGTCACACTTCTGTCTGTGACCTGTAACTGTAGGTCACACTTCTGTCTGTGACCTGTAACTGTAGGCCTATTTATGCGTGACACATAGGAACAATGTACAATGTTTAGACACGCAAATCACAGACAGAAACAGCGATACATTCCAGCGACTGGGACGGAGAGAGAGAGAGAGAGAGAGAGAGAGAGAGAGAGAGAGAGAGACGGATGGTGGAGCTGTAACCTGTCATGCTGTCAGTTATGACAGCATGAAGTGTTGAGTCAGGATGACAGGTTGAGTCCCATCTGACGTCTCCTCGAAGGTCGAGGTGCAACTTGAGAGTGGAGAGGCGCCCAGGGGGGGGGGGGGGGGGTGGCGAATTTTGGGGTTAGTGAGTGGGAAGGGATTGGGGGTGGGGTTGGGGAAGTAGCACTTCGTGGAAGAGTAGCAGGTAGCTTAGCATGGAACGGAGGGTAGCAAGTAGCACATCAAGGGAGGGGAGGGTAGCAAGTAGCACATCAAGGGAGGGGAGGGTAGCAAGTAGCACATCAAGGGAGGGGAGTGCAGCAAGTAGCACATCAAGGGAGGGGAGGGTAGCAAGTAGCACATCAAGGGAGGGGAGGGTAGCAAGTAGCACATCAAGGGAGGGGAGTGTAGCAAGTAGCACATCAAGGGAGGGGAGTGTAGCAAGTAGCACATCAAGGGAGGGGAGGGTAGCAAGTAGCACATCAAGTGAGGGGAGTGCAGCAAGTAGCACATCAAGGGAGGGGAGGGTAGCAAGTAGCACATCAGGGGAGGGGAGTGTAGCAAGTAGCACATCAGGGGAGGGGAGTGTAGCAAGTAGCACATCAAGGGAGGGGAGTGCAGCAAGTAGCACATCAAGGGAGGGGAGGGTAGCAAGTAGCACATCAGGGGAGGGGAGTGTAGCAAGTAGCACATCAGGGGAGGGGAGTGTAGCAAGTAGCACATCAAGGGAGGGGAGTGTAGCAAGTAGCACATCAAGGGAGGGGAGTGCAGCAAGTAGCACATCAAGGGAGGGGAGTGCAGCAAGTAGCACATCAAGGGAGGGGAGCAGGTAGCACATCAAGGGAGGGGAGTGTAGCAAGTAGCACATCAGGGGAGGGGAGTGTAGCAAGTAGCACATCAAGGGAGGGGAGTGCAGCAAGTAGCACATCAAGGGAGGGGAGCAGGTAGCACATCAAGGGAGGGGAGTGTAGCAAGTAGCACATCAGGGGAGGGGAGTGTAGCAAATAGCACATCAAGGGAGGGGAGTGCAGCAAGTAGCACATCAAGGGAGGGGAGTGCAGCAAGTAGCACATCAGGGGAGGGGAGGGTAGCAAGTAGCACATCAAGGGAGGGGAGTGCAGCAAGTAGCACATCAAGGGAGGGGAGGGTAGCAAGTAGCACATCAAGGGAGGGTAGCAAGTAGCACATCAAGGGAGGGGAGCAGGTAGCACATCAAGGGAGGGGAGTGTAGCAAGTAGCACATCAGGGGAGGGGAGTGTAGCAAGTAGCACATCAAGGGAGGGGAGGGTAGCAAGTAGCACATCAAGGGAGGGTAGCAAGTAGCACATCAAGGGAGGGGAGGGTAGCAAGTAGCACATCAAGGGAGGGGAGCAGGTAGCACATCAAGGGAGGGGAGTGTAGCAAGTAGCACATCAAGGGAGGGGAGTGTAGCAAGTAGCACATCATGGGAGGGGAGGGTAGCAAGTAGCACATGAAGGGAGGGGAGCAAGTAGCACATCAGGGGAGGGGAGGGTAGCAAGTAGCACGTCATGGGAGGGGAGGGCAGGAAGTAGCACATGAAGGGAGGGGAGCAAGTAGCACATCAGGGGAGGGGAGTGTAGCAAGTAGCACATCAGGGGAGGGGAGTGTAGCAAGTAGCACATCATGGGAGGGGAGGGTAGCAAGTAGCACATGAAGGGAGGGGAGCAAGTAGCACATCAGGGGAGGGGAGGGTAGCAAGTAGCACATCAGGGGAGGGGAGGGTAGCAAGTAGCACATCAAGGGAGGGGAGGGTAGCAAGTAGCACATCAAGGGAGGGGAGCAGGTAGCACATCAAGGGAGGGGAGTGTAGCAAGTAGCACATCAAGGGAGGGGAGGGTAGCAAGTAGCACGTCATGGGAGGGGAGGGCAGCAAGTAGCACATCAGGGGAGGGGAGTGTAGCAAGTAGCACATCAAGGGAGGGGAGCAAGTAGCACATCAAGGGAGGGGAGGGAGAGGAACAGTCAGCAACAGGGGGGGCCTCGTGGGAACGGAGCAGTGTGGACAAACAGACTAACAGAGCCACCAGCACGAAGCCACCTTCAATATATCAGTCTTTAATCTGGAACACTTCACTGACCCTTAACCTGGTCAGCTGTTGGGGGGTTATTTTATTGCTTGCGTGTGTGTGTGTGTGTGTGTGTGTGTGTGTGTGTGTGTGTGTGTGTGTGTGTGTGTGTGTGTCTCTGCGTGCATGTATTCACCTAGTTGTTGTTGTGGGGGTTGAGCTCTGCTCTTTCGGCCCGCCTCTCAACTGTCAATCAACTGTCACTAACTACTAACTAATTTATATTTTTTTCCACACACACACACACACACACACACACACACACACACACACACACACACACACACACACACACACACACACACACACACACACACACACGCACACACTGACAGAGTGGTAGACGGTTGGAACAAGTGAGAAGGTGGTGGAGGCCAAGACCGTCAGTAGTTTCAAAGCGTTATACGACAAAGAGTGCTGGGAAGACGGGACACCACGAGCGTAGCTCTCATCCTGTAACCACACTTTGGTAACCACACTTCTATAATTACACACATATACATATATGACGAGGTCCTGGCGGCCGAGCGGACAGCATTCAGGATTCACAGTCCACAGTCCCAGGGTTCCATTCCCAACCGAGACAAATAAATTATCAAAGTTTCTTTCACCTGATGCCTCTGTAAACAGGTACCTGGGAGTCAGTCAGCTGCGGCGGACTGAGAGGCGGGATCAAAGAGCCAGAGCTCAACCCCCGCAAGCACAATTAGGTGAGTACAGTCCTCTTCTTATATATATATATTTTTATAAGCAACATTCCACGATTCGGCTGAAACAAAAAAAAAATATGTGATAGAATTTTCATAAACAGAAGACTAACACTTGCGAGCGACCCGACAAAGCGACTTCCTGGTACCTAGGTAACCGTAAATATTGGAGTGGCTGCTGATTGGCCATAAACTTTGAAGTGGACACCGGTGATTGGTCAGAAACTTTGAAGTGGACATTACTGATTGGTGGAAGGCGCTCGAGTTGACAGCTCTTGCAATTAAGTAAGTTCAACATGGACTTAAGACGGTGTCCTCTCTGTCTCCTTTCCCCCCCCCCCCCTTCCTCCTGTCTGTCTATACATATATGTATATGTACACACACACACACATACACACACACACACACAAACATATATTTAAACATCTTACAATCTCCAGTCCGTCTTCTGGAGCGTTCCCAACGTCGCTAAACTGACGCATTAAATTGCCCGAACCTAACCTGCCCTAGGACCATCTCTACGATGAACGATATAAACATACAAGAACTTGAATCCTTATGATGTCTTCTGACTTATGCCTGGGTATAATTAACATGAAAATGGCCTGCCGACCATGTCCTTTTTTTTCAAGAGTGCATCGAATTATTTCTTAATGGTTCGTATTAATTGTGGTGTCCGTCTGAGATGCGCCAAGAATGTTCTGGAGGAAGTGGGGGGGGGGGAATTTTTTTCTACCACAGACGTGGCCAGACATTTACAGTGCTAACCAGCATATATATGCATTTTCTTCTGTCCTCCGTGGACAGGGTGAGAGATTTGTTGAACATATAGTTCAGTGATTTATTTGAACAATTAACCACAGAAGGTGATTGTAGTGTTGGTCTATCCCTGTCCTCGTATATCCCAGCTCCCTGTCCTCGTATATCCCAGCTCCCTGTCCTCGTATATCCCAGCTCCCTGTCCTCGTATATCCCAGCTCCCTGTCCTCGTACATCCCAGCTCCCTGTCCTCGTATATCCCAGCTCCCTGTCCTCGTATCCCAGCTCCCTGTCCTCGTATCCCAGCTCCTTGTCCTCGTATCCCGGGTCCCTGTCCTCGTATATCCCAGCTCCCTGTCCTCGTATATCCCAGCTCCCTGTCCTCGTATATCCCAGCTCCCTGTCCTCGTATATCCCAGCTCCCTGTCCTCGTATATCCCAGCTCCCTGTCCTCGTATATCCCAGCTCCCTGTCCTCGTATCCCAGCTCCCTGTCCTCGTATATCCCAGCTCCCTGTCCTCGTATATCCCAGCTCCCTGTCCTCATACATCCCAGCTCCCTGTCCTCGTATGTCCCAGCTCCCTGTCCTCGTATATCCCAGCTCCCTGTCCTCGTATGTCCCAGCTCCCTGTCCTCGTATCCCAGCTCCCTGTCCTCGTATCCTAGCTCCCTGTCCTCGTATCCCAGCTCCCTGTCCTCGTATATCCCAGCTCCCTGTCCTCGTATATCCCAGCTCCCTGTCCCGTCCCTGTGGATTATTGTGCATTAATATAACTGTGAATAAATTACCTGTCGATATCAGGTTATCTAGAGGCCCCTCCACGAACGATACCAGGTTATCTAGAGGCCCTACACGAACGATCGCAGGTTACCTAGAGGCCCTACACGAACGATAGCAGGTTATCTAGAGGCCTTACACGAACGATAGCAGGTTATCTAGAGGCTCCTACACGAACGATAGCAGGCTACCTAGACACCCTACACGAACGATACCAGGTTACCTAGAGGGCCTACACGAACGATACCAGGTCACCTAGACACCCTACACGAACGATATCAGGTTATCTAGAGGCCCCTACACGAACGATAGCAGGTTATCTAGAGACCCTCCACGAACGATATCAGATTACCTAGAGGCCCTACACGAACGATAGCAGGTTACCTAGAGGTCCTACACGAACGATAGCAGGTTATCTAGAGACCCTCCACGAACGATACCAGATTACCTAGAGGCCCTACACGAGCGATAGCAGGTTACCTAGAGGTCCTACACGAACGATAGCAGGTTATCTAGAGACCCCTACACGAACAATACCAGGTTACCTAGACACCCTACACGAACGATATCAGGTTACCTAGACACCCTACACGAACGATACCAGGTTATCTAGAGGCCCCTACACGAACTATAGCAGGTTACCTAGACACCCTACACGAACGATACCAGGTTACCTAGAGGCCCCTACACGAACGATAGCAGGTTATCTAGAGGCCCTACACGAACGATACCAGTTTTCCTAGAGACCCTACACGAACGATACCAGGTTATCTAGAGACCCTCCACGAACGATATCAGGTTATCTAGAGGCCCTCCACGAACGATACCAGATTACCTAGAGGCCCTACACGAACGATAGCAGGTTATCTAGAGGCCCTACACGAACGATACCAGTTTTCCTAGAGACCCTACACGAACGATACCAGGTTATCTAGAGACCCTACACGAACGATATCAGGTTATCTAGAGACCCTCCACGAACGATACCAGATTACCTAGAGGCCCTACACGAACGATACCAGGTTATCTAGACACCCTCCACGAACGATACCAGGTTATCTAGAGACCCTCCACGAACGATACCAGGTTATCTAGAGACCCTCCACGAACGATACCAGGTTATCTAGACACCCTCCACGAACGATACCAGGTTATCTAGAGACCCTCCACGAACGATACCAGGTTACCTAGACACCCTACACGAACGATACCAGGTTATCTAGACACCCTACACGAACGATACCAGGTTATCTAGACACCCTCCACGAACGATACCAGGTTATCTAGAGACCCTCCACGAACGATACCAGATTACCTAGAGGGCCTACACGGAGGTACCATCGGTGACGGAACCCGTGTACGAACGGAAGAGTCTATACAGGAATGCCGATGGAAACCAAATAGCACATAAGCTTCGGCGTTCATCAAGGAAGACTGTAAACAGGGACCTGCCCTCTGCTGGTTCCTGTCCAGCGCTGGCTACATAACTCGGCCCTAAACTGAGTGATAATTATACGCCTTTATGTAATATAGTGAGACTGAGGTCTGGACCGTGGGCGTGGGGGTGTAGGGGCGTGTGGGCGTGGGGGCGTGGGCTGTACATTTACTGAGGTGATGGGGTTCCGTAGGGGTTGTGGGGGAAGTTATCTTGAGGTTATCTTGAGATGATTTCGGGGCTTTTTAGTGTCCCCGCGACCCGGTCCTCGACCAGGCCTTCTCCACCCCCAGGAAGCAGCCCGTGACAGCTGACTAACACACAGGTACCTATTTTACTGCTAGGTAACAGGGGAAGTCACAGTCTTTGGCGTAGAGGAGACCTGAATCAACTTGAGTACAGGGGTTCGTATCCCTGACAACGGGAGGTATTATAACCAACAGACGGCGTAATACAAGGGCCAACGGAACAACAGACTGGGGTCCAGTTCTGTTGTGTATCAACAGGAAAGACCAATAAGAGGTTTTCTCATCAGTGAAGATAAACTAGGCATGGAAATCTGAAAAAAAATTTGGGAACTAAGTTTTTAAAACTCTAAATTCTATTTCTAATCAGAGATTAGAAGTCATGTTAGACAACCTTGCAAATAAAAGTTAGTGAATGGTAAGTGAATTTATTGATAAAAGGACCGTAATGTGTTTAGGAATCATTATATGGCAGTGAATATGGCAGAGAATATGGCAGTGAATATCATAATAACGTGGCTGTAATTGGCTGCAGGTGTTGACCACGACACACCTGGCGGGTGTTGACCACGACACACCTGGCAGGTGTTGACCACATGACACACCTGGCAGGTGTTGACCATGACACACCTGGCAGGTGTTGACCATGACACACCTGGCAGGTGTTGACCACATGACACACCTGGCAGGTGTTGACCATGACACACCTGGCAGGTGTTGACCATGACACACCTGGCAGGTGTTGACCACATGACACACCTGGCAGGTGTTGACCATGACACACCTGGCAGGTGTTGACCATGACACACCCGGCAGGTGTTGACCATGACACACCTGGCAGGTGTTGACCACGACACACCTGGCAGGTGTTGACCACGACACACCTGGCAGGTGTTGACCACGACACACCTGGCGGGTGTTGACCATGACACACCTGGCGGGTGTTGACCATGACACACCCGGCGGGTGTTGACCATGACACACCTGGCGGGTGTTGACCATGACACACCTGGCAGGTGTTGACCATGACACACCTGGCGGGTGTTGACCATGACACACCTGGCGGGTGTTGACCATGACACACCTGGCGGGTGTTGACCACGACACACCTGGCGGGTGTTGACCATGACACACCTGGCAGGTGTTGACCATGACACACCTGGCGGGTGTTGACCACGACACACCTGGCAGGTGTTGACCATGACACACCTGGCGGGTGTTGACCACGACACACCTGGCAGGTGTTGACCACGACACACCTGGCAGGTGTTGACCACGACACACCTGGCAGGTGTTGACCATGACACACCTGGCAGGTGTTGACCACGACACACCTGGCAGGTGTTGACCACGACACACCTGGCAGGTGTTGACCATGACACACCTGGCAGGTGTGTTGACCATGACACACCTGGCGGGTGTTGACCACGACACACCTGGCAGGTGTTGACCATGACACACCTGGCGGGTGTTGACCACGACACACCTGGCAGGTGTTGACCACGACACACCTGGCAGGTGTTGACCACGACACACCTGGCAGGTGTTGACAGGCTGACATTAACCAACACAGCTGGAAATCGCACGAAAAAAAAAAGTCTGCAAGTGAGTTTATTCATTGTTTCTACATTTTAAAAATGTATGTCAAGTCTCGCAACAGAGAGAAAAAATAGTAAATGATTGGCCAGTTAAACAGGAGAGGCAGACAGACAGAGACAGACAGAGACAGACAGACAGAGACAGAGGGCGTGGTGGCATTCTTTCACTGCGGAAATAAATTTCTCTTGTAATGAAGAACATAATAGTGAGTTTCCTCTTGTAAAATGATATTAATAGGAATGTATAACATAGTTGACATTCACCCGTCACTCTTGCCCCCTTCCCTCTTATATCGTACCATTCTTTTCTCCCCCTTCACTATCTTCCCCGCCCCATCACCTCCCCCGCCCCATCACCGTCCCCGCCCCATCACTGTCCCCGCCCCATCACCGTCCCCGCCCCATCACTGTCCCCGCCCCATCACCGTCCCTGCCCCATCACCGTCCCCGCCCCATCACCGTCCCCGCCCCATCACCGTCCCCGCCCCATCACCGTTCCCGCCCCATCACCGTTCCCGCCCCATCACCCCCCCCGCCCCATCACCTCCCCCGCCCCATCACCGCCCTGGCCCCATCACCGTCCCGGCCCCATCACCGTCCCCGCCCCATCACCGTCCCCGCCCCATCACCGTCCCCGCCCCATCACCGTCCCCGCCCCATCACCTCCCCCGCCCCATCACAGCCCCGGCCCCATTACCGCCCCGTCCCCATCACCGTCCCCGCCCCATCACCTCCCCCGCCCCATCACCTCCCCGGCCCCATCACCGCCCCGGTCCCATCACCACCCCAGCCCCATCACCGCCCCAGCCCCATCACCTCCCCCGCTCCATCATCGCCCCGGCCCCATCACCGCCCCGGCTCCATCACCGCCCCGGCCCCATCACCTCCCCGCCCCGGCCCCATCACCGCCCCAGCCCCATCACCGCCCCTGCCCCATCACCGGCCCGACCCCATCACCGCCCCGGACCCATCACCGCCCCGGCCCCATCACCGCCCCGGCCCCATCACCGCCCCGGCCCCATCACCGCCCCGGACCCATCACCGCCCCGGCCCCATCACCGCCCCGGACCCATCACCGCCCCGGCCCCATCACCGCCCCGGCCCCATCACCGCCCCGGCCCCATCACCGCCCCGGCCCCATCACCGCCCCGACCCCATCACCGCCCCGGCCCCATCACCGCCCCGGCCCCATCACCGCCCCGGCCCCATCACCGCCCCGGACCCATCACCGCCCCGGCCCCATCACCGCCCCGGACCCATCACCGCCCCGGCCCTATCACCGCCCCGGCCCCATCACCGCCCCGACCCCATCACCGCCCCGGCCCCATCACCGCCCCGGCCCCATCA
>NC_091224.1:19536966-19578692 GCF_040958095.1 Procambarus clarkii
TCTCTCTCTCTCTCTCTCTCTCTCTCTCTCTCTCTCTCTCTCTCGCGACATAGATCGAGTTCTTTTTCCTGCGTAATTTTGGGACGAGTCTCGTTGCAAATCTCTGAACATTTTTAAGTTCGCCCTACTAAGCAAGGTTCGATTTACTTAACAGCCAAAGTGATTTTCGTTATTTTTTTTTGCTAATGTTTCCAAATTAGTTTTCCTAACCAACATTAATATAACCAAATGCATTATTGAATCATTTATATTTAGTTTGGTTAGGTTGGGTGAGTTGGTTAGTTAGGTTCGGCCCGTTTTCTATGTTAATTTTGACTCAGAAACGCGATTATATAAACAATGATGAACTTTATCATTCCTCACGCACCGCTCCGGTGCCAGGTAAGTCCACCACGGGCTCACCATAGCCCGTGCTACTTGGAACTTTTTGTTCCAGGTAGCGAATTTTAACAACAACAACAACAACAGGATATGAAGAGCTATATATGGGCCTAGCTATGTAAATAGTTACATAAAAGTTACATAAACACCCACGCTGATCTCAGGAGGGGGGGGGGAGTGGGGGCGAGGGGGGGGGTGTTCACGAGGGCATCGGTAGTTCAACATAACGACCGAACAAGCCAATCAGGCACAAAACCTGCATTGTCAGCCGCCAACTTGACAATTGATAGTTTAGAGTTTCCTGAACCGGGGGGGGGGAGGGGGGTCTAACTACCCCCTCCCCCCCCCCCCCTCCTTCCCCCCCCCCCCCCCCCCCCTCCTTCCCCCCCCCCCTCCACGCTACACAATACACACAACAAAAGCTCACATGTCACCTACATATACATTATTCCTTTACCATTGTATAGCTACCGTTAGTAAGTATATCAAAATATGTGAAATGTTTATAGACAGATGGATGTAATCTTTTATTTTTTTTTTTGTTATTACGTGGAATTTTTTTTTTTCGAATTGACGACTGCTTCTATTGAGGGAGGAAAAATGTGTATGATATATATTTATATAAATAGGTTTGGCAGTTGCTAGGATATTAGTAATCATTGGACAGGCGCGTGTTGTTTGGGGGTGATTTGTGTGTGTGTGTGTGGGGGGGGGGGGGTGTGGGGGGGGGGGTGTGGGTGGGTGGGTGTGTGGGTTGTGTGTGGGTGGGTGTGTGTGGGTGTGTGTGGGTGAGTGTGTGTGTGTGTGTGTGTGTGTGTGTGTGTGTGTGCGTGTGTGTGTGGGGGGGGGTGTGGGGTGGGGGGGTGTGTGTGTGTGTGTGTATGTGTGTGTGTGTGTGTGTGTGTGTGTGTGCGTGTGTGTGTGGGTGTGTGTGTGTGGGTGTGTGTGTGTAGGTGGGTGTGGGTGTGTGGGGGAGGTGTGTGTGTGTGTGGGGGGGGGGGTGTGGTGTGTGTGTGTGGGGGGGGGGGTGGGGGGGTAGGTGGGTGGGTGTGGGTGTGTGTGGGTGTGTGTGTGTGTGTGTGTGTACTCACCTAGTTGTACTCACCTAGTTGTGCTTGCGGGGGTTGAGCTCTGGCTCTTTGGTCCCGCCTCTCAACTGTCAATCAACAGGTGTACAGGTTCCTGAGCCTATTGGGCTCTATCATATCTACACTTGAAACTGTGTATGGAGTCAGCCTCCACCATATCACTTCCTAATGCATTCCAGTTGTCCACCACTCTGACACTAAAAAAGTTCTTTCTAATATCTCTGTGGCTCATTTGGGCGCTCAGTTTCCACCTGTGTCCCCTTGTGTTAAATAGCCTGTCTTTATCTACCCTATCAATTCCCTTGAGAATCTTGAATGTGGTGATCATGTCCCCCCTAACTCTTCTGTCTTCCAGCGAAGTGAGGTTTAATTCCCGTAGTCTCTCCTCGTAGCTCATACCTCTCAGCTCGGGTACTAGTCTGGTGGCAAACCTTTGAACCCTTTCCAGTTTTGTCTTATCTTTGACTAGATATGGACACCATGCTGGGGCTGCATACTCCAGGATTGGCCTGACATATGTGGTATACAAAGTTCTGAATGATTCTTTACACAAATTTCTGAATGCCGTTCGTATGTTGGCCAGCCTGGCATATGCCGCTGACGTTATCCTCTTGATATGTGCTGCAGGAGACAGGTCTGGCTTGATATCAACTCCCAAGTCTTTTTCTTTCTCTGACTCCTGAAGAATTTCCTCTCCCAGATGATACCTTGTATTTGGCCTCCTGCTCCCTACACCTATCTTCATTATATTACATTTGGTTGGGTTAAACTCTAACAACCACTTGTTCGACCATTCCTGCAGTTTGTCTAGGTCTTCTTGAAGCCTCAAACAGTCCTCTTCTGTCTTAATCCTTCTCATAATTTTGGCATCGTCCGCAAACAGTGAGAGAAATGAATCGATACCCTCCGGGAGATCATTTACATATATCAGAAACAAGATAGGACCGAGTACAGAGCCCTGTGGGACTCCACTGGTGACTTCACGCCAATCGGAGGTCTCACCCCTCACAGTAACTCTCTGCTTCCTATTGCTTAGATATTCCCTTATCCACTGGAGCACCACTGTGTGTGTGTGTGTGTGTGTGTGTGTGTGTGTGTGTGTGTGTGTGTGTGTGTGTGTGTGTGTGTGTGTGTGTGTGAAAAAATAGTAGTTAGTAACAGTTGCCTGACAGTTGAGAGGCGGGCCGAAAGAGCAGAGCTCAACCCCCCGCAAGCACAACTAGGTGAATACAAATAGCTGAATACAGCAGTTTCAAAGCGTTATACGACAAAGAGTGCTGGGAAGACGGGACACCACGAGCGTAGCTCTCATCCTGTAACTACACTTAGATAATTACACTTAGGTAATTACACACACACAATCATCCTATTATACAATAGAAAACGACAGATTTTTTAAAATATTTATTTAAATATTTATTTAAATATTTATTTATTTAAATATTTAAATATTTATTTTAAATATTTTGAAATATTTTTAAACACAGGCCACCTGCAGGTGATACAGACAGACGTAGAGAGAAAGACATAGACATGATGAGAGGGAGGGAGGGAGTTATCAGGGGGAAAGCGCCAAGCCATTACGACTATATAGCACTGGGAAGGGGGATCAGGATAAGGATTTGGGATGGGACGGGGGGGGGGGGGGGGGAAGGAATGGTGCCCAACCACTTATGGACGGTCGGGGATTGAACGCCGACCTGCATGAAGCGAGACCGTCGCTCTAATACCGTCCAGCCCAAGTGATTGGGAGACACAATGAGAGAGACAGACATAGAGATGAGAATAAGACAGAGATAAGATATACAGAGAGACAGAGAGATATTTGGAATATCTGGGGCGACCCGGGCACCGCCGGTTTATCGCACCTTAGTTATAATTTTTATTTAAATGAGAGTAAATTAAAAGCAAATATTAATAAAAAAAAGAAACTCAAAATCCAAATATATATAAAAATAATAAATATAAAATAGAAAACGAGACAAAAACAGAAAATGAGAAACACCAAAAAAAATGGGAATACTCTTGAGCCATAGAAAATGGGGGGAGGGGGTAGGGAGCCGAAATGGGTCGGAAACAGCTGATCGAGGGCGGCCACGCGCGGACAAAGGACACGGGGACAGGAAATGGGGAAAAGAAGGGAGAAAAAGGAACACGGGCGCATAACAATAGGTAGAAAGGGTGATGAGAATAACAGTTGATCCCCCCCCTCCCTTTCCCCCCCCTCCCCTTCCCCCCTCCCCTCCCCCCCTGGCGGAAGAGAGGTGGCGGCGGCCCCCTGCTTATATACCCCCCCCTTCCCCCCCCCCCGGAGGTCTCAGGTAAGGAAAAGGGGGGGGGGGAGAAGGAAAGGAAATTAAGACAACGAAATGGGAAGAACAAAAAACTAAGAAACGGAATAGAAGAAAACGTAGCAAGGGAAGAAAACGGAGCAGAGAAGCAAACCACGCAAGGAAGGGGGGGGGGAAATAAAACTGGGAGAAGAAAACGAAGTGTGGGAGAAGAAAACGAAGTGTGGGAGAAGAAAACGAAGTGTGGGAGAAGAAAACGAAGTGTGGGAGAAGAAAACGAAGTGTGGGAGAAGAAAACGAAGTGTGGGAGAAGAAAACGAAGTGTGGGAGAAGAAAACGAAGTGTGGGAGAAGAAAACAAACCAGAAGAAGGAAGATATAAGAAGTAGAGAAAAGAGAAGAAACGGGGCATAAAAAAAGCGAATAAAAACTAATCAGTTAAAGAAAGTAATGATGTTTACAGTTGCTCGAGGTTAGAAAACGGGAAACTATCTAAATGAGCACGAGAAGAGGTTGTTGAGTAAGGGGTTAAGGGGTTATACTAAGGGGGGGTTAAGGGGTTATACTAAGGGGGGTTAAGGGGTTATACTAAGGGGGGGTTAAGGGGTTATACTAAGGGGGGGTTAAGGGGTTATACTAAGGGGGGGTTAAGGGGTTATACTAAGGGGGGTTAACGGGTTATACTAAGGGGGTTAAGGGGTTATACTAAGGGGGGGTTAAGGGGTTATACTAAGGGGGGTTAAGGGGTTATACTAAGATGTTATACTAAGGGGGTTAAGGGGTTATACTAAGGGGGGGTTAAGGGGTTATACTAAGGGGGGGTTAAGGGGTTATACTAAGGGGGGTTAAGGGGTTATACTAAGGGGGTTAAGGGGTTATACTAAGGGGGGGTAAAGGGGTTATGCTAAGGGGTTATACTAAGGGGGGTTAAGGGGTTATACTAAGGGGGGTTTAAGGGGTTGTACTAAGGGGGTTAAGGGGTTATACTAAGGGGGGGTTAAGGGGTTATACTAAGGGGGTTAAGGGGTTATACTAAGGGGGTTTAAGGGGTTATACTAAGGGGGTTAAGGGGTTATACTAAGGGGGGTTAAGGGGTTATACTAAGGGGGGTTAAGGGGTTATACTAAGGGGGTTAAGGGGTTATACTAAGGGGGGTTAAGGGGTTATACTAAGGGGGTTAAGGGGTTATACTAAGGGGGGTTAAGGGGTTATACTAAGGGGATTAATTGAGTGTCGAGAGTGGGAGTAGATGGGTCATCACTGAGATGGGAAGAAAGAGAAGGGCCCTTCAAGAGGGTATAGAAGGAGGGGGGAGGGGGCAGGCAGGGACGCTTGGTGGGGGGAGGAGGGGGTAGGGGTTGTTAGGCAGGGTCAGGCGAGGACGGGTGAGGTCAATCAGGGGTCAGAGGTCAGTCTCCAGGGTCTAGTGTAGATGATTAGCGGCGTGAAAACTTCAGCCAAAGACTACCATTACCCCCAGGGAGGGAGGGGGGGGGTAGAGGGGGTCTTTGCCTGAAGTTTGGGTCCTCGTCTATATGGGACGGGGGTCCTTGTTGATATGGGAAGCGGGTCCTTTTCTATATGGGACGGGGGTCCGTGTTGATATGGGAAGCGGGTCTTTTTCTATATGGGACGGGGGTCCTTGTTGATATGGGAAGCGGGTCCTTGTCTATATGGGACGGGGGTCCTTGTTGATATGGGAAGCGGGTCCTTGTCTATATGGGACGGGGGTCCTTGTTGATATGGGAAGCGGGTCCTTGTCTATATGGGACGGGGGTCCTTGTTGATATGGGAAGCGGGTCCTTTTCTATATGGGACGGG
The DNA here is from genome assembly GCF_040958095.1 of Procambarus clarkii. Taxonomy (NCBI): domain Eukaryota; kingdom Metazoa; phylum Arthropoda; class Malacostraca; order Decapoda; family Cambaridae; genus Procambarus; species Procambarus clarkii. The sequence continues at coordinate 19,542,547 of NC_091224.1, forward strand.
GGTCCGTGTTGATATGGGAAGCGGGTCCTTTTCTATATGGGACGGGGGTCCTTGTTGATATGGGAAGCGGGTCCTTTTCTATATGGGACGGGGGTCCGTGTTGATATGGGAAGCGGGTCCTTTTCTATATGGGACGGGGGTCCGTGTTGATATGGGAAGCGGGTCCTTTTCTATATGGGACGGGGGTCCTTGTTGATATGGGAAGCGGGTCCTTTTCTATATGGGAAAGGGGGTCCTTGTCTATATTGGAAAGGGGAAGGTCCTAGTTTAAATGGGCAGAAGAGTGGGGTTAGAAGAGGTGACGGTAAATTGCTTGTTGACTAATTAATTGCTGTCTAATTACCCAAAGTTACCCAAATTTACCCAAAGCTACCCAAATTTACTCAAAGGTACCCAAATTTACTCAAAGCTACCCCAAAGCTTTCAAGCATTACGTAAGTAATGAAGAAATATGATATACTTATTCATTATAATGTTGGTGCTGAATGTAGAACATGAAAAAAAAAAACATATTTTTACTCTGAAATAATATAAATTTATAGCGAAATTAGACGAAACTAAGCGGCATGAGAGGCCATAGGAAGTCAACGATCCGAGCGACAATGTTGTGGAGCGACTTATCCAAAAACAACAAATTATTCAAGATACATTGTTGCCTAGAGGTTATATTAAGTTAGGTTTGGGTAGGTTATGTTTGGGTAGGTTGGTTAGGGTAGGTTAGGTTAGGTTAGGGTAGGTTAGGTTAGGTTTGGTTAGGTTAGGGTAGGTTAGGTTAGGGTAGGTAGATACAGGAGACCCATATGCCAGCAAACATGGTCGCTGGGACCGTCGACTCGCTTTGGCGTCACCAGCTTCTTATTTTCGTCCAATTTCGTTACAAAAATGATTCTTTTTCATAGTAAAAATATGTTTTTCATGTTCTTCATTTAGCACCAAAATTATAATGAATAAGTATATCATATTTATTCATTACTAAGGTAATGCTAGGAAACTTTGTGTAGCTTTGAGTAAGTTAGGGTAGCTTTGGGTAATTAGACGGACCCCTTTGCTAAGGCAAGTAGGACTCTTCCTACTGGTGTAAGGGAGGGGGGGGGGAGTCTTTCCCTCTTGTGGTAAAGGGGGGGGTCTTTCCCTCTTGTGGTAAGGGGGGGGGAGTCTTTCCCTCTTGTGGTAAGGGGGGGGGGTCTTTCCCTCTTGTGGTAAGGGGGGGGGGTCTTTCCCTCTTGTGGTAAGGGGGGGTCTTTCCCTCTTGTGGTAAGGGGGGTCTTTCCCTCTTGTGGTAAAGGGGGGGGGGTCTTTCCCTCTTGTGGTAAGGGGGGGGGGTCTTCCCTCTTGTGGTAAGGGGGGGTCTTTCCCTCTTGTGGTAAAGGGGGGTCTTTCCCTCTTGTGGTAAGGGGGGGTCTTTCCCTCTTGTGGTAAGGGGGGGTCTTTCCCTCTTGTGGTAAGGGGGGGTCTTTCCCTCTTGTGGTAAGGGGGGGGGTCTTTCCCTCTTGTGGTAAGGGGGGGTCTTTCCCTCTTGTGGTAAGGAGGGGGGTCTTTCCCTCTTGTGGTAAGGGGGGGTCTTTCCCTCTTGTGGTAAGGGGGGGTCTTTCCCTCTTGTGGTAAAGGGGGGGGTCTTTCCCTCTTGTGGTAAGGGGGGGGGGTCTTTCCCTCTTGTGGTAAGGGGGCGTCTTTCCCTCTTGTGGTAAGGGGGGGGTCTTTCCCTCTTGTGGTAAGGGGGGTCTTTCCCTCTTGTGGTAAAGGGGGGGGTCTTTCCCTCTTGTGGTAAGGGGGGGGTCTTTCCCTCTTGTGGTAAGGGGGGGGTCTTTCCCTCTTGTGGTAAAGGGGGAGGGGTCTTTCCCTCTTGTGGTAAGGGGGGGTCTTTCCCTCTTGTGGTAAAGGGGGGGGTCTTTCCCTCTTGTGGTAAGGGGGGGGGGGTCTTTCCCTCTTGTGGTAAGGGGGGGGGTCTTTCCCTCTTGTGGTAAAGGGGGGGTCTTTCCCTCTTGTGGTAAGGGGGGTCTTTCCCTCTTGTGGTAAGGGGGGTCTTTCCCTCTTGTGGTAAGGGGGGCCTTTCCCTCTTGTGGTAAGGGGGGCCTTTCCCTCTTGTGGTAAGGGGGGGGGGTCTTTCCCTCCTCTTATAAGGAGGTCTTTAGTTCCTGGGATAAGTTTTTTTGTGTATTAGAATTTTGTTGTTGTTGTTTAAGATTCGCTACTAGGAACCAAAAGTTCCAAGTAGCACGGGCTATGGTGAGCCCGTAGTGGACTTACCTGGCACAGGACCGGGGCAAGTAGCACGGGCTATGGTGAGCCCGTAGTGGACTTACCTGGCACAGGACCGGGGCAAGTAGCACGGGCTATGGTGAGCCCGTAGTGGACTTACCTGGCACAGGACCGGGGCAAGTAGCACGGGCTATGGTGAGCCCGTAGTGGACTTACCTGGCACAGGACCGGGGCAAGTAGCACGGGCTATGGTGAGCCCGTAGTGGACTTACCTGGCACAGGACCGGGGCAAGTAGCACGGGCTATGGTGAGCCCGTAGTGGACTTACCTGGCACAGGAGCGGGGCAAGTAGCACGGGCTATGGTGAGCCCGTAGTGGACTAACCTGGCACAGGAGCGGGGCAAGTAGCACGGGCTATGGTGAGCCCGTAGTGGACTTACCTGGCACAGGAGCGGGGCAAGTAGCACGGGCTATGGTGAGCCCGTAGTGGACTAACCTGGCACAGGAGCGGGGCAAGTAGCACGGGCTATGGCGAGCCCGTAGTGGACTAACCTGGCACAGGAGTGGGGCTATAACTGTCCTGACCAGTACTAGAATAAGGGGGGTTATCTTAGCTGGAAAAATGGGATCTTTGCTTTCTGTGACTTGGGGGGGGGGGGTGTTCGTTCAGATTTGCATAAAATAATTCATTTTTGCCAGCTTAGGTTACGTCGCTGATATCCGTTTGATATGGACTTCTGGAGTTAGGTTTGGTTTGATATCAAGATCTATGACTTTATCAGCCTAAGATTTGAAGTGTTTCATCTCCTATTTGACACCTGTTGCCAGGGATTAAATTCATTATTTTGTAATTGTTTGAGTTAAACTCTAGTAGCCATTTGTTAATCCTTTCTTTCACTTTGTCCAGATCTTGTAGTTTTTTTTACTCTCTTCGTTTGAATAATTACTATTCATAATTATTTGCATCATCAGCAAACATGAGGAGAAATGAGTCTATCGTGCAGGCGATGAGTCACAATAACGTGGCTGAAGTATGTTGACCAGACCACACACTAGAAGGTGAAGGGACGACGACGTTTCGGTCCGTCCTGGACCATTCTCAAGTCGATTGTCTATCCTCTTTTCAGGATAGACAATCTATCCTGAGTCTATCCTTATTCGAAGAAAATAGACTCTTATACTTATATCAGGAACAGGATAGGGTCGAGTAGTGGCCCCTGTGGGACTCCACTGGATACGCCTCACCACACTTGAGAGCTGTCTTCTAAGGGTTTTATCTTGAGATTATCTTGAGATGATTTCGGGGCTTTAGTGTCCCCGCGGCCCGGTCCTCGACCAGGCCTCCACCCCCAGGAAGCAGCCCGTGACAGCTGACTAACTCCCAGGTACCTATTTACTGCTAGGTAACAGGGGCATTCAGAGTGAAAGAAACTTTGCCCATTTGTTTCTGCCTCGTGCGGGAATCGAACCCGCGCCACAGAATTACGAGTCCTGCGCGCTATCCACCAGGCTACGTGGCCCCTCACTGTGTGACTCACTGTTTAGTGTTGCTTAAATACTCCCTCTCTACTGCAGCACCTTCCTTGTCTCTCCTGACTGCTGTTCCAACTATGCACGGGGGCCATTGTGAGTTACGTTATCTTGAGGTTATCTTGAGATGATTTCGGGGCTTCTTTAGTGTCCCCGCGGCCCGGTCCTCGACCAGGCCTCCACCCCCAGGAAGCAGCCCGTGACAGCTGACTAACACCCAGGTACCTATTTTACTGCTAGGTAGCAGGGGCATAGGGTGAAAGAAACTCTGCCCATTATTTCTCGCCGGCGCCTGGCATCGAACCCAGGACCACAGGATCACAAGTCCAGCGTGCTGTCCGCTCGGCCTACCGGCTCCCTACGTCGTTAAAGACCTTGTAATAATGCCAAAATATGTACTTATGCCCGAAACGCTTTGCGTAATAGTGACTTTAGGCATTGTATGTACTAGCTCTACCTATAAGTCAACCAATCTTTGTAAAAAATTCTTGTGTGTATGTACCTTACCTAAATAAACATTTATTTATTTATTTATTTATTTACTATGCAGTCTACCCACACTTCTCTGATTGTTGTTACCTGATCATAGAGTTCTGATTGGTGTGTGTGTGTGAGGCAAGATGGGCCATCCCTGAACCCATGTTGGTGTTGCGTTGTGAAGTAACGCAACATCTCCTCAGGTGTCTCTTCTTCGCAATCTTCACCATCGCCTTGCAAGGTTATCTTGAGATGATTTCGGGGATTTAGTGTCCCCGCGGCCCGGTCCTCGACCAGGCCTCCACCCCCAGGAAGCAGCCCGTGACAGCTGACTAACACCCAGGTACCTATTTTACTGCTAGGTAATAGTGGGCGTAGGGTGAAAGAAACTGTGCCCATTGTTTCGCCCGGGATCGAACCCGGGACCACAGGATCACAAGTCCAGCGTGCTGTCTGCTCGGCCGACCGGCTCCCAAGATACGCAAGGTATATAAGAGGTATGCAAGTTAGAGACACTAAGCTGAAGTTCAGGGCCTCTAGTCTCTCCCTTCTGGTATATTATTATCATATTGGCTCTCTTCACACTTTCCAGTAGTTCTCATGTTTCTTGCTGATTATTTAACAGTTCAAAAAAGCATCCAGCACAAGGCTTCTGCTCCTTCTTTTAGTATTCATGGCGAGTTCAGTTCCACCTAATGCCTTCTTACCTACTCTCAGGGAATCCCTTAAGTCCTCCAGTGTCATTTGGCTTAACACTTTCTCGCTCAATTTAGGCATTTCATCAAGCTCTATCATGAAGACCTAGAAGCTCTTGTTGAGTTCCTCACACACCTCACTGTCATTCTCTGTAAGCTTATCATCCCCTATCATTCTCTATAAGCTTATCTTTCCCTTTCATTCTTACCATATGTTTATATCTGTTGTTTTCCTTCTAGTGTTGGAGGGACGTAGTTTAGGTTGGCTCGTTGCTGTATCTACAATGTAACTTTCAAATTGCCTCTACGCCTCTCTTCTCAGTCTGAGGTATTCATTCCTGGCCCTCTGGTAACACTCCTCTCCTCTCTCGTGTTCTGTTCCCTCTGCACTATCGCTTTGTTCTTGCGTGTAATTGCTTCCTTACAGTCTTAGTTAAATCATGTGAATAGTAGTCTGGTGGGTAGGTTGGTGGTTGTATAGGTCAGTGGATGACTAGGTTGGTGGATGACTGGGTGGGTAGGTAGCTTAATGGTTGGATAGGCGAGTGGGTGGATGACTTGGTTGATAAGTGGGTGGGCGGTTTAAAGCTGGTGGGCCTTTGGTAGGCAAGTGAGTGGGTTTTAGTTAAGTGGGTTAGTAGCAGGATAACGAGTGTTGGGGTGTCAGAATGACTGACTGTGGACAGGTGTGGGTGTGTGTGGATAAGCTGCTGGATTCCCTGGGCCTTGATATGGCTCTGTGATGAAGTGGATGTTGGGTGGATCTACTGTTGGCTAATCATCTTGATGGTTTGGTATAGGTGGGTCAACACTTGGGGGGAAGGGGGGGGGGTTGTTTGGTGGATGTGTTGGGGGGTCTGGGTGGGTGGTTACGGATGGCTAGAGGGGTAGAATGGATTAGTCGCTGGGTAGATTTGTGGTTAGGTAATTAGGTTGGCGGGTAGCTAGTGGTGGACTCATGTGTGGCGAAGGTAATGGTTGACCGACCGGGTGTGGGTTCTTGGGTGGCTGGGATGTGTGGTGGGCGTCTGGGTGGGTGGGTGGCCTAACCGGTTGGCTTGGTGGATAAGTAGGTAGGCTGGAGGCTATCCGGTCGTTTGGTGGACGGTGGGTGGAATGTGGGTGAGAGTGTTAGCGAGTGGATTAGCGTGTTGATTGTTAGGTGGATCGATGGTTGTTTGGATGGTTGACTGGGCGGATGTGTGTGTGTGTGTGTACTCACCTAGTTGTACTTGCGGGGGTTGAGCTCTGGCTCTTTGGTCCCGCCTCTCAACTGTCAATCAACAGGTGTACAGGTTCCTGAGCCTACTGGACTCTATTATATCTACACTTGAAACTGTGTATAGAGTCAGCCTCCACCATATCACTGCCTAATGCATTCCATATGTTAACTACTCTGACACTGAAAAAATTCTTTCTAACGTCTCTGTGGCGGTCCGTCTAATTACCACAAGCTACCACAAGCTACACAAGCTTCAGAAAGCTTCCTGGCAATACGTTAGTAATGAATAAATATGATATATTTACTCATTATAATGTTGGTGCTGAATGTACAACACGAAAAAACATAATTTTAATCTGAAAAAGTATCTTTTTATAAAGAAATTAGATGAAAATAAAAAGCTGGTGACGCCAAATCAAGTCGACGATCCAAGCTTCGGATAGGTTAGGTTAGGTTTGGTTAAGTTAGGTTAGGTTAGGTTAGGTTAGGATAGGTTAGGATAGGTTAGGTTAGGTTAGGTCAGGCTAACTTAATATATCATATTTATTCATTACTAACGTATTGCCAGGAAGCTTTCTGAAGTTTGTGTAGTTTGTGGTAGCTTGCGGTAATTAGACGGACCCACCCTGTCAATTCCCCTGAGATTTTTTTAGGTGGATATCATGTCTCCCCTTACTCTTCTGTTTTCCAGGGATGTGAGATTCAGCTCCCTTAGCGTTTCCTCGTAGCTCATACCTTTCAGTTCCGGGACTAGTCTGGTGGCATACCTGTGTGTGTGTGTGTGTGTGTGTGTGTGTGTGTGTGTGTGTGTGTGTGTGTCTGTACTTACCTAGTTGTACTCACCTAGTTGTGCTTGCGGGGGTTGAGCTCTGGCTCTTTGGTTCCGCCTCTCAACTGTCAATCAACTGGTGTTAAACTGGTATGTGTATGTGGATTTACTATTTATGTCTGCAAAATCGAGCTATTAGCTCTTGGACCCCGTCTTTCTAATATATTTTCCTCTATTATATCTACTACATATATTTCTCTCTAACACCCGCCCCCCCCCAGGAAGCAGTCCGTAACAGCTGTCTAACTGGCAGGTACCTATTTAGTGTTAGGTGAACAGATGCATCAGGGTGAAAGAAACTATGCCTATTTGTATCCGCCTCCGCCTGGGATCGAACCCGGGCTCTTATGACTACGACCCTAGAGCGTTGTCCACTCAGCTGCGAGGCCCCGTGTGTGTGTGTGTGTGTGTGTGTGTGTGTGTGTGTGTGTGTGTGTGTGTGTGTGTGTGTGTGTGTGTATGTGTGTGTGTGTGTGTGAGAATGTGAGTTAGGTGGGTAGCGGATAAATTTCTTTATTTATTTATATACAAGAAGGTACATTGGGTTTATTAGAGTACAGAGACTTGAAGATTTACATTCTTGTAAAGTTAATTCAATTTCTTTTTTTATTATGCACCCTATACCCACCAGCACGCATAGCGTTTCGGGCAGAAACGCTACTTTGCGTAAATGGTTCTTAGGTGGATGGTTTAGTAGATGGGCGGCTGAGCACTTAGTTTGCTGGGCGTGAGAGGTTGGATTGGTGGCTGAGTGGGCGGCTGGGTGGGTGGGTGGCCGGGTATTTGGGCGGCCGGGTGGGTGGTTGGGTGGGTACTAGGGTTGACGACCACCAGGGGACCGCAGACCAACACCCTCCGCCCATCAGTCAGGATTAGTCCCTCATTTGTTCTCGGCCTCACTAAATTAAATATACACCCCTAGTTCCGTGCAGTTTAGGAGTCGTGGGTAACTATTTTAAATGTTTCTGGAACTTGCTCGAGTGCTGAGGCGCGGTGTAGATGATTAATGACCAAAATAAAAGGTTTTGTTTACTCTGGGCATCGTTGGTAGTCAAATGAGCCTCCGTGAAGGTAGACAGTACTTGCGTTGATTAGCGTCCGTTTACGTCAAGTCGTCACTGTCTTCGACTTCCTTTCCCTCTCTCACCTGATTTTTTTTCCCTCTCACCTGGCCCATCACCGCAACCACCAGCCTGCGTAACCACCCCGATTCGTTAACAAACAGACTACCCCTGAGACCGTTTTTGTAACCGCGACTGACCACACACAATCATTCGTCCTAACTTACCGTCCGAACGCTGCCCTGTCGGTGTTGCCAGAGAGTGGTTCACCCTCATACTAAGGAATTCTCTAACATATCTACCACAAATCCCTCTTAACCATCCAGTCAATCGTTCCAATCAACACAGAAATGTATTGAAATAAACCTCATAAATCCCACATGCTGGGAATGGAGCAGTTGGTGGAGAATATAGAGAATGTAAACAGTATTGGCCGACGCAGGCGGGTGGGCACTCACCGCTGGCAACTAGAGCCGGTGCTGCCATCTGTCTGGATTAAGCTGAAGGATCGACAGCTCCGGGAAGGTGCTTCCTTGCTCCCTTGTCCTCCAAGATGGCGGGGGCAGGGGAGAGATAACCAAGGGAGCAGAATCCAGATAAAAATCAAATTGATGTCCCCGTAGCAGTGATGAGGATGGCAATTATGAGGATTAACATTAGCTTGGCTGTGAAGAGGTTTAGGTAAGGGAGGAGGAGGGGGGGGAGGAAGTGTTTCAGGAGTGTGAACTCACCTAAGTGTGCTTGAAGGGTTGAGCTTGAGCTCTTTGGGCCCGCTTGTCAACCTTCAGTCAACCGGTACACAGGTTCCCAAGCCTATTGGGCTCTGTCATATCCGTATTAGGACCTGTGTATGGAGTAGGCTGCCACACCTCAGTTCTTAGTGCAAAATCATTCAAAATCTCACCATGCAAAATCTTTCTACAATCTCTATGGCTCATTTGGGTACTCAGTTTTCCCCTTGTCTCCTTGACCAACTACCTCATATTCCGTGAATATTTTGTATGTTGTAATTATGTCTCCACTCTCCAGTAATCCTTAAGTCTTCCAGTAACGTGAGGTTCAATTTCATTAGTTATTCCTCATAACTCAGACCCGTCAGTTATGGGACCAGTCTGGTGGTATATATCTGGACTTTCTCCAACTTCATTTTAGCATAGGACAAGATGAGGATTTCACGCTCGCGGTTCATATTGCAAGCTTGGTCTGACATATGGACGCTAAGCCCCGAAATCATATCAAGATAACCTCGAGATATAAGGTTTTCAGTTATTTCTTATTCAGATTTCTATAAGCAGTTATTATAGTGGTCAATCTTGCAGATGCCGCTGATGGTGTCTAGTTAACACGCTCGGCGTGAAAATGTTAATCCCGAGGTCTTTTTCTCTACCTTTTCCCATAGGCTTCTGTTCTCCCAGTTGGCACCCTGTATGACGTACCTGGAGCTATGCATTTACTTTATTACCTCTCGTGTACTTGAGGATATCCTCATAATGCACCCGGAGTCTGCCAGTGCAGACTACTGATCACATGACTCTGTATGACTAACCATCCTGTGTGATGGGGATTTTTAGCATCACATAGCTAGCTTTTTGACACACTGTACTCCTCTTCATATAGTCTAGGGCAGCTGCACAAATGCAGATGTATCCAAGTGTGGTAATACATAAATACATTTGTGTCTTGCCTGCTGTTGGCAGCTTTAATTATACTCTTAGACCCACTTGTTGAGCTTAAATTTACCCAGTACTCACCTAGTTGTACTCACCTAGTTGTGCTTGCAGGGGTTGAGCTCTGGCTCTTTGGTCCCGCCTCTCAACTGTCAATCAACTGGTGTACAGGTTCCTGAGCCTACTGGGCTCTATCATATCTACATTTGAAACTGTGTATGGAGTCAGCCTCCACCACATCACTGCCTAATGCATTCCATTTACTAACTACACTGACACTGGAAAAGTTCTTTCTAACGTCTCTGTGGCTCATCTGGGTACTAAGTTTCCACCTGTGTCCCCTTGTTCGCGTACCACCCATGTTAAGTAATCCATCCTTGTCTACCCTGTCAATTCCCCTGAGAATTTTGTATGTGGTGATTATGTCTCCCTGAGCTCATCTGTCTTCCAGCGACGTGAGGTGTAGTTCATCCAGCCTTTCCTTATAACTCATGCCTCTTAGTTCTGGGACTAGTCTAGTAGCATACCTCTGAACTTTTTCCAGCTTCGTCTTGTGCTTGACAAGGTACGGGCTCCATGCTGGGGCCGCATACTCCAGGATTGGTCTTACATATGTGGTATACAAGGTTCTGAAAGATTCCTTACACATGTTTCTGAAGGCAGTTCTGATGTTAGCCAGCCTCTCATACGCCGCCGGTGTTATTATTTTGATGTGGGCTTCAGGAGACAGGTTTGGCGTGATATCAACACATCATTATGTACTCACCTATTTGTACTCGCCTGTTTGTGCTTGCCGGATCGAGCATTGACTCTTGGATCCCGCCTTTCTAGCCATCGGTTGTTTATAGCAATGACTCCTGTCCCATTTCCCTATTATATCAAGTTTTAAAATTATTAATAGAGTTTGCTTCCACAACCTGTTCCTTAAGTGCATTCCATTTTTCCACTACTCTCACGCTAAAGGAATACTTCCTAACATCTCTGTGACTAATCTGGGTTTCCAGTTTCCACCCATGTCCCCTCGTTCTGTTACTATTACGTGTGAACATTTCATCTATTTCCTCTTTGTCACTTCCCCTGAGTATTTTATATGTCCCTATCATATCCCCTCCTCTCCTTTTTTTTTCTAGTGTCGTTAGATTCAGTTCCTTCAAGCGCTCTTCATATTCCATCCCTCGAAACTCTGGGACAAGCCTCGTCGCAAACTTCTGAAACTTTTCCAGTTTCCTTACGTGTTTCTTCAGGTGGGGACTCCATGATGGCGCGGCATACTCTAAGACTGGTCTCACGTAGGCAGTGTAAAGCGCCCTAAAAGTCTCCTCACTTAAGTTTCTGAATGATGTTCTAACTTTCGCCAGTGTAGAGTACGCTGCTGTCGTTATCCTATTTATATGTGCCTCAGGAGTTAGATTCGGTGTTACGTCCACTCCCAGGTCTCTTTCTCGAATCGTTACAGGTGTGTGTGTGGAAGGGGTGGAGGGGAAGGGGAGGTGTGAGTTTGGGGAGTGTGTTTGTTGGGAGAGTTTGGTGCGTGTGTGTGTGTGTGTGTGTGTGTGTGTGTGTGTGTGTGTGTGTGTGTGAGTGTGTGTGTGTGTGTGTGTGTGTGTGTGTGTGTGTGTGTGTGTGTGTGTGTGTGTGTGTGTGTGTGTGTATTTGTGCCAGCAGGATCGAGCTGTTAGCTCTTGGACCCCGCCTTTCTAACAGGTTGTCCGAATTCTGACTTCCAACCTACATTCCTTTATATTTACTACATATATCGGGGTGAGGGGTGAGACCTTAGATTGGCGTGAAGTTACCAGTGGAGTCCCACAGGTCTCTGTACTCGGTCCTATCCTGTTTCTGATATATGTAAATGATCTCCCGGAGGGTATCGATTGATTTCTCTCAATGTTTGCTGACGACGCCAAAATTATGAGAAGGATTAAGACAGAGGAGAACTGCTTGAGGCTTCAAGAAGACCTGGACGAGCTGCAGGAATGGTCGAACAAATGGATGTTAGAGTTTAACCCAAGCAAATGTAATGTAATGAAGATAGGTGTAGGGAGCAGGAGGCCAGATACAAGGTATCATCTGAGAGATGAAATTCTTCAAGAGTCAGAGAGAAAAAGACCTGGGGGTTGATATCACGCCAGACCTGTCCCCTGTAGCCCATATCAAGAGGATAACATCAGCAGCATATGCCAGGCTGGCCAACATAAGAACGGCCTTTAGAAACTTGTGTAAGGAATCATTCAGAACTTTGTATACCACATATGTCAGGCCAATCCTGGAGTATGCAGCCCCAGCATGGAGTCCATATCTAGTCAAGGATAAGACTAAACTGGAAAAGGTTCAAAGGTTTGCCACCAGACTAGTACCCGAGCTGAGAGGTATGAGCTACGAGGAGAGACTACGGGAATTAAACCTCACTTCGCTGGAAGGCAGAAGATTTAGGGGGGACATGATCACCACATTCAAGATTCTCAAGGGAATTGATAGGGTAGATAAAGAGTCTATTTAACACAAGGGGAACACTCACAAGGGGACACAGGTGGAAACTGAGTGCCCAAATGAGCCACAGAGATATTAGAAAGAACTTTTTTAGTGTCAGAGTGGTTGACAAATGGAATGTATTAGGAAGTGATGTGGTGGAGGCTGACTCCATACACAGTTTCAAGTGTAGATATGATAGAGCCCAGTAGGCTCAGGAACCTGTACACCTGTTGATTGACGGTTGAGAGGCGGGACCAAAGAGCCAGAGCTCAACCCCCGCAAGCACAAATAGGTGAGTAGAGATAGGTGAATACACACACACACACACACACACACACACACACACACACACACACACACACACACACACACACAGGATGCAGCCCGTAGCAGCTGTCTAACTCCCAGGTACAAATTTACTGCTAGGTGAACAGACGCGCCAGGGTGAAAAAAATTGCCCATTTATTTACCTCGACCTTGAATCGAACCGGCCGAGTGTGTGTGTGTGTACGCGTGTGGCTATAATGTGTCTGTCCTGCGCTCAAAACAATCCAGCGCTCTATATTATGTTACTTTTCTTATGTTACGTTACTTATGTTACGTTACTTATGTTATTTCTGGTATACTTTCCATCTTCCCGGAGTCTGACTCACTTAAACAAGACGCAAAATAAAACTTTCTTTAAAACAAAGTAAAAATTCTTTAATTCATTCTCGAAAGCAATATAGTGTATACAGGTTATCTTGAGGTTATCTTGAGGTTATCTTGAGATGATTTCGGGGCTTTAGTGTCCCCGCGGCCCGGTCCTCGACCAGGCCTCCACCCCCAGGAAGCAGCCCGTGACAGCTGACTAACACCCAGGTACCTATTTTACTGCTAGGTAACAGGGGCATAGGGTGAAAGAAACTTTGCCCATTTGTTTCTGCCTCGTGCGGGAATCGAACCCGCGCCACAGAATTACGAGTCCTGCGCGCTATCCACCAGGCTACGAGGCCCCCGTGAACCGTAAACAGTTAATTCACAAAGCATAATTGTCGCGACTACCTTTCGTCGTTAATGGGCTAAATATTGTTTCTTGTTTAGCTCTTAACTACCGCAAACAGAGCCCGGTGTAGTCACAGGTCATTCGTGATTAGTACCAGTATTTACTACCAAGCTCTTCTTAAGAAGAAAAGCTTAAGAAGAGCTTAAGAAGAAGAAGAGCTTAAGCTCTTCTACACCCTTGAATTTGTCTGTGTTAATTTACATCTTTTTCTGCTATGATTTCCCTAAATTATATTATATATATTGCCCTGAAATGTATGATGTATTGCCCTGAAATGTATGACGTATTGCCCTGAAATGTATGACGTATTGCCCTGAAATGTATGACGTATTGCCCTGAAATGTATGACGTATTGCCCTGAAATGTATGACGTATTGCCCTGAAATGTATGACGTATTGCCCTGAAATGTATGACGTATTGCCCTGAAATGTATGACGTATTGCCCTGAAATGTATGACGTATTGTCCTGAAATGTATGACGTATTGCCCTGAAATGTATGACGTATTGCCCTGAAATGTATGACGTATTGCCCTGAAATGTATGACGTAATGCCCTGAAATGTATGACGTATTGCCCTGAAATGTATGACGTATTGCCCTGAAATGTATGACGTATTGCCCTGAAATGTATGACGTATTGCCCTGAAATGTATGACGTATTGCCCTGAAATGTATGACGTATTGCCCTGAAATGTATGATGTATTGCCCTGAAATGTATGACGTATTGCCCTGAAATGTATGACGTATTGCCCTGAAATGTATGACGTATTGCCCTGAAATGCATGACGTATTGCCCTGAAATGTATGACGTATTGCCCTGAAATGTATGACGTATTGCCCTGAAATGTATGACGTATTGCCCTGAAATGTAAGTTCATTATTGAACATAATGAACATATATTGAACATTGAATAGTTCATTATTGACCTATTAGTTGAAAACAATGTATGTGTGTGTGTGGTTAAATGCGATGAGAGGTGTAAATTGAGCCTAAATAGTTCAAATTGGGTATAAATAAATTGAACAAATAGGGTGAAGACAACGTGACTCTGCCGGAAATTTGGGTAAGATTCTGTAATTGGATGGAAATAGACAAATGATGGTGGGAAATAGGAAGAAAATATTACGAATGTAACCTAGAATACTTTTATGTGAAGGAAATAGATAAGATACCGCAAGACTTAAGCACGGAATGATAAAAGTGTGTGTGTGAAGAAATGGGAAAAATTGGGTTTGGGTAAAGAAAATTGTAAGGTAATACGAAGAGGGAAGCGAGAAAAGCGTGAAAAGAAATGATTATAGCCGTGAATTAAATGGGGGAAATGGTAAAAAAATATGTAAGAAAGATGACCACTAAAGAGAAATGGGAGGAAGGGAGTTCCGGAAGGAAAGGGACGGAACAGTAAGGGAGAAAGGGAAAGGGGAAAGGGTAGTGGCTGGAAGGTAGAGTTGTTGAGAGAGAGAGAGAGAGAGAGAGAGAGAACAAAAGCAAATATAGTTATATAAATAAAAGAGAGGGGGAAATAAAGATAGAGGTTAGAGAGATAATGAAAGATTGCTCTAATCCCAACCTTCTCATCAGCAAAAAAAAAAAAAAATGAAAAAAAAGGTGTGTGTGTTGAACTCTATCGATATGCAGGGAAGATGCTAGTGGCTGGAGATGGCCGGGAGATAACCCCAGCCTCCCAAGAGAGAGAGACAGAGAGAGAGAGAGAGAATGTGCAACACACACACACACACACACACACACACACACACACACACACACACACACACACACACACACACACACACACACACACACACAAGCCTCATTTCCATATGCAAATTAGCATAACTCACAAATCTCAGATGGAGACTGAGCCACGTATATCACCTTCAGGGCTGCCCTCAGCGACTGCTTACTCCCCAACACTCGCTAAATAGTAAAAAAAACAACAATGAAATGCAAAAAATGTTAAAACAAAAAAAATCAGCTTCAATACCAAAATTTAACGCGTCATAGAAAACAGAAGAAAATAAATATATGGGTAAAAAATAGAGGGGAGACTTTAAAAATTGTGTGAGCGCAGTCTGGAAGAACTTGCCTCTTACCCACACCCTGTGATTATCCCTTCCCGCTAACCACTTACCTTTATTTGAACAAGTTGTCGGAGTTTTCTATTGTGCTAATTAGATTACTTTTTAATTATGGCTTTACCTCCTCTTCTTGCCATTTAAATTACCGAGGGCACGACGGTAAAATGCATCAATAATGCCGGCCGTTCGGTTCCTGTCGACGGCGTTCCAGGGCGGGTGGTGATTAGCCCGGCGCTGCTGGCTGAAAGGTATCGGGAGTCTTATTTGTTCTGGGTAGTCGGTGATTTTCGTCCTGATGCGAGCCGTTGGTCACTGTCCACAGCGCATCTCAGTGTGTCTTTGATCCCATAAATTAGTAGCGGAGGTTGTGCTGCGCGCGACGGAGATTATACGAGTGTGGTGAATACGGTAGTGGGTTTGTACTCGCCTGTTTGTGTTTGCTGGGGTTGAGTTTTGGCTCTTTGGTTTCCGCCTCTCAACTGTCAATCAACTGGTGTGCAGGTTTCTGAGCCTATTGGGCTCTATCATATCTACATTTGAAACTGTGTATGGAGTCAGCCTCCACCACATCACCCCCTAATGCATTCCATCTGTTAACTATTCTGACACTGAAAAAGTTCCTTCTAACGTCTCTGTGGCTCATGTTGGTACTCAGTTTCCACCTGTGTCCCCTTGTTCGCGTACCACCAGTGTTAAAAAGTTTATCTATCCTGTCAATTCCTCTGAGAATTTTGTAGGTAGTGATCATGTCTTCTCTTACTCTTCTGTCTTCCAGTGTCGTGAGGTGCATTTCCAGCAGCCTTTCCTCATAACTCATGCCTCTTAGTTCTGGGACTAGTCTAGTGGCATACCTCTGAACTTTTTCCAGCTTCGTCTTGTGCTTGACAAGGTACGGGCTCTATGCTAGGGCCGCATACTCCAGGATTGGTCTTACATATGTGGTGTACAAGATTCTGAATGATTCCTTACACAGGTTCCTGAACGCTGTTCTGATGTTAGCCAGCCTCGCATATGCCGCAGACGTTATTCTTTTGATGTGGGCTTCAGGAGACAGGTTTGGTGTGATATCAACTCCTAGATCTTTGTCTCTGTCCGTTTCATGAAGGATTTCATCTTCCATTCTGTATCCTGTGTATGGCCTCCTGTTTCCACCGCCTAGTTTCATGACCTTGCATTTACTCGGGTTAAACTTTAATAGCCATTTGTTGGACCATTCATTCAGTCTGTCTAGGTCATCTTGTAGCCTCCTACCATCATCCTCTGTTTTAATCCTCCTCATAATATTTGCATTATCAGCAAACCATGAGAGGAACGATTCTATACCCTCTGGGAGATCATTTACATATACCAGAAACAGTATAGGTCCAAGGACTGACCCCTGCGGGACCCCACTAGTGACGTCTCGCCAATCTGAGGCCTCACCCCTCACAGTGACTCGCTGTCTTCTGTTGGTTAGGTACTCCCTTACCCAGTGGAGTACCTTTCCTTTCACTCCTGCCTGCATCTCCAGTTTATGCACCAGTCTCTTATGGTGTACTGTGTCAAAGACTTTCTGGCAATCCAAAAATATGCAATCTGCCTACCCTCTCTTGCCTGATTTTTGTTGCCTGGTCATAAAATTCAATTAATCCTGGGAGGCAGGACTTGCTATCAATGAATCCATGCTGATTCTGTGATACAAAGTTTCTCAGCTCCAGATGTTCCACTAGCTTTTTTTCGCACAATCGTCTCCATCACCTTGCAAGGTATGTAAGTTAGTGACACTGGCCTGAAGTTCAGTGCCTCCTGTCTATCCCCCTTCTTGTGTGTGTGTGTGTGTGTGTGTGTGTGTGTGTACTCACCTATTTGTGCTTGCGGGGGTTGAGCTTTGGCTCTTTGGTTTCATTACAGGGAATGTAATTACAGGGAATGTGTTACAGGGAAAGTGAGTGTGTGTGTGTGTGTTTGTGTGTGTGTGTGTGTGTGTGTGTGTGTGTGTGTGTGTGTGTGTGTGTGTGTGTGTGTGTGTGTGTGTGTCCCGACCTCCCGACCAAAGAGCCAGAGCTCAACCCCCGCAAGCACAATTAGGTGAGTACACACACACACACTCACACTCACTTTCCCTGTAACACATTAGAGAGACCTGCTAAAATAAGCCGCGTAGACATCGTAGTACACATCAACTTACCTTCCAAGCAACAACATGGACTCGACAAAGGAAAAAAATCCGTCTCGACTAACTTACTAAGAGTGCCGCGGGGAGATGACAACAAGATCTTTACCCACATAAGAGAGAAAGATCTGAGCTGACTGCATTTTCCTGGATTATAAGAAAGTTCTTGAACCTGTTCTCACCAAACGACTCCCATACAAAGTGGGAAAACAGGTTGATGTATTTGGAAGAGTTGTAAAGTGGGTAAAGGAGTACCTTACAGGCGGAAGACAGAGACAAGGTCTCTGTCTTTTATATCGTATGGGCCAATTGGACCCTTCTGCAGTTACCTTTGTTCTTATGTTCTTAAGGTCAAAGAAGAACTGTCAGACTGAAGCCAGGAAATGAGTGGAATGACGGCACTAGGGGGCCCATCCTGCTCTTTATATATATATATATATATATATATATATATATATATATATATATATATATATATATATATATATATATATATATATATATTATTAAATATGACCGAAAAAGTAAGATTAATAATTCTAACACGAATTTTCTCAATGTTTCTTATATTTTTCTTAACTGTTGATGGTAACTGAAAAATCAATTCTCCAAAATTAATTTTTATTTCTAGTCTGACGCGACACTTGAGCGCGTTTCGTAAAACTTATTATATTTTCAAAGACTTTAGTTTACACACACACAACTTATAACTGAACAGAGCTTAAACATCTTCGATTTTATACCTGCATTTGGGTGAGGTGATATGTTACAACAGTTTTGGATGAGGTGAAAACAAACTTTCAACACAAGACAGAACACGAAACAATGGGTATAATATTTTGTAAGTTAAAGGGAAGAATGGAAGTAACTGCAGAGGGCCTATTGGCCCATATTTCTTGATGCTTCTATATTGGTGCGGAGTCTTGAAGTGGGTAGAATATAGTTGTGCATTAATTGGCTGTTGATTGCTGGTGTTGACTTCTTAATGTGTAGTGCCTCGCAGATATCTAGCCGCCTGCTATCTCTGTATCTATCGATGATTTCCGTGTTTTTTGTTAAGACTTCTCTAGTGATGGTCTGGTTGTGGGAAGAGATTATATGTTCCTTAATGGAGCCCTGTTGCTTGTGCAACGTTAATCGCCTGGAAAGAGATGTTGTTGTCTTGCCTATATACTGAATTCTTTGAGGCTTACAGTCCCCAAGTGGGCATTTGAAGGCATAGACGACATTGGTCTCTTTTAAAGCGTTCTGCTTTGTGTCTGGAGAGTTTCTCATGAGTAGGTTGGCCGTTTTCTTGGTTTTATAGTAGATCGTCAATTGTATCTTCTGATTTTTGTCTGTAGGGATAACGTTTCTATTAACAATATCTTTCAGGACCATTTCCTCCGTTTTATGAGCTGTGGAAAAGAAGTTCCTGTAAAATAGTCTAATAGGGGGTACAGGTGTTGTGTTAGTTGTCTCTTCAGAGGTTGCATGGCATTTCACCTTCCTTCTTATGATGTCTTCAACGAAACCATTGGAGAAGCCGTTGTTGACTAGGACCTGCCTTACCCTACAGAGTTCTTCATCGACTTGCTTCCATCCTGAGCTGTGGCTGAGAGCACGGTCGACATAAGCGTTAACGACACTCCTCTTGTACCTGTCTGGGCAGTCACTGTTGGCATTCAGGCACATTCCTATGTTTGTTTCCTTAGTGTAGACTGCAGTGTGGAAACCTCCGCTCCTTTCCATGACTGTTACATCTAGAAAGGGCAGCTTCCCATCCTTCTCCATCTCGTAAGTGAAACGCAACACAGAATTCCGCTCAAATGCCTCCTTCAGCTCCTGCAGATGTCTGACATCAGGTACCTGTGTAAAAATGTCGTCAACATACCTGCAGTATATGGCCGGTTTCAAGTTCATGTCGACTAAGACCTTTTGTTCGATGGTACCCATGTAGAAGTTCGCAAACAGGACACCTAGGGGAGAACCCATGGCGACCCCATCTACTTGCTTATACATGTGCCCATCCGGGCTCAAGAAGGGTGCCTCTTTAGTACAAGCTTGGAGTAGTTTCCTCATAATATTTTCTGGTATGTCAAGAGGAGTACAAGCCGGATCACGATACAATCTGTCCGCTATCATCCCGATTGTTTCATCCACAGGTACGTTGGTAAACAGTGATTCTACGTCCAACGAGGCTCTTATCCCTGTGGCCCGTGTTCCCCGCAGTAAGTCAACAAATTCCTTTGGAGACTTCAGGCTGAAGGTGCAAGGGACATAAGGAGTCAGCAAGCCGTTGAGTCGCTTCGCCAGTCTGTACGTGGGTGTGGGTATCTGGCTGATGATTGGCCGAAGTGGGTTTCCAGGCTTGTGGGTTTTGATATTTCCATACGCATATCCAGGCTTATATTCCCCAATAATCTTTGGCAGGTGGAGTCCGGATTTCTTGGCGTTCACAGTTTCGACCAATTTGTTGAAGGCAAAGGTCAATGCTGCCCTCGTTATCCTGCCATCAGCAGGATAACGAGGGCAGCATATGCTATCAGCAGGATAACGAGGGCAGCATATGCTATCAGCAGGATAACGAGGGCAGGATATGTCATACTGGCAAACGTCCCGTTATCCTTATCCAACAACTTGGATAAAGATCCTTTCTGAGCGCTGTATATCTCCTTTGTGAGCACCAATGTTGAGTATGCTGCCCCGGCATGGAACCCCCCTACCTAAAGAGGCATAAAACTGAACTAAAAATATCCAGATATATGTAATAAGACTCGTTCCTGAGCTAAGGGGACTGAGCTATGAGGAAGGACTGAGGGAACTGAACTTTAGAACACTGGAGGAAAGAAGGAATAGGGGAGACATGATAACGACGTTCAAGGTACTAAGGGGGGATTTGATAAAGTAGATATAGAAGTAATGTTGAAATTGAGGGAAAATAGAACGAGAGGATACACACACACACACACACACACACACACACACACACACACACACACACACACACACACACAAACCAGTAGATTGATGGTTGAGAGGCGGGATCAACACAATATCCATTACCAAAACAATTCTCGCCTTGTTAGGAAGAAAGAAATTACTAACAAAGAAGGAAGCATGAAATACACGACATATACGTGTGTATGTGTGTGTATGCACGCACGTGCCCCTGTGTGTGCGTGTGTGTGAGAATAAAAAACGCAACTACAACACGACCTAACAACTGTACCAGCCTCCTACCACACACACACACACACACACACCAACCACCATCAAATTATCCCCTTCATCTATCACTCTGAACCACCCCATCCGGCTGTAACCACTCGACACCTCGTATCCTCAGCCTTAACCAGGTCAAGGCTCAGATCTGATGTCGGGGCGGCCCATCAGAGAGGGGTGTGAGTACCAGGTGATTACAGGTGAGGCAATACCTGCCTCCCTGCATCATAACCAGGGGTTTAATAGTAATAATCTCTAACTCATAGTGTGTAATCTTGACTAGTCGGCCCCTTAAGGGGATGGAATGGGTTGAGGGGGGGGGAGAGGGGGGTAATGGGAGGGGGGCTGAGGGCAGGGAAGGAAGAGGGAGTCTCCTTTACTCAGGTGTTTTATAACGTCTGTAAATGTAATTTACATTTACAATGTAATTTAACAATGTCAATTTAGTAACATTTTCATTCACCATCGGATTCTTGAACTCGGGACCACAAAAGTGGAAGCCAGTCGCTCTACCCACAATAAGAAAGGCTCACAGAGACACCTAACTGCTATCCAACTGAGACTTCACTGGAGTACCACTTGAGTGCGGAAGCATCAGGCGATTGATGTGCTAGCACGAATGGAGAAGACAGTCTCGAGTGACAGACACATGAGGAATAATCTAGACAGATTCCGAGACAGTTTCTAGGTGGATTCTGAGGTTCTGGGAGATCTTCAAGGTGGAGTATGAGGTTCTGGGAGATCTTCAAGGTGGAGTATGAGGTTCTGGGAGACTTTCAAGGTGGAGTATGAGGTTCTGGGAGATCTTCAAGGTGGAGTATGAGGTTCTGAGAGATCTTCAAGGTGGAGTATGAGGTTCTGAGAGATCTTCAAGGTGGAGTGTGAGGTTCTGAGAGATCTTCAAGGTGGAGTGTGAGGTTCTGAGAGATCTTCAAGGTGGAGTATGAAGTTCTGGGAGATCTTCAAGGTGCAGTCTGAGGTTCTGGGAGATCTTCAAGGTGCAGTCTGAGGTTCTGGGAGACCTTCAAGGTGCAGTCTAAGGTTCTGGGAGACCTTCAAGGTGCAGTCTAAGGTTCTGGGAGACCTTCAAGGTGGAGTGTGAGGTTCTGAGAGATCTTCAAGGTGGAGTATGAAGTTCTGGGAGATCTTCAAGGTGCAGTCTGAGGTTCTGGGAGATCTTCAAGGTGCAGTCTGAGGTTCTGGGAGACCTTCAAGGTGCAGTCTAAGGTTCTGGGAGACCTTCAAGGTGCAGTCTAAGGTTCTGGGAGACCTTCAAGGTGGAGTATGAGGTTCTGAGAGACCTTCAAGGTGGAGTGTGAGGTTCTGAGAGACCTTGAAGGAGGACTCTGAGGTTCTGAGAGATCTTCAAGATGTCATCTCCCGAGTACAAACCACCAGCCCCCCTCCCCCCATAACAAACCGTCGCATTTTGCCCTATACATTTACACCTACGGCCAAAAATAGTCGTACTAGAAAATATGAGCGGCTCTCGAAATTGACACACTGTCCCGTTTTCTTCGGTCGGTCCTCTGGTAGGTTAGGATAAAAGGGCACTTTAGTACGACCGTTTTTCAACGTTGGGAGGGGGGGAGGGGGAAATTATAGGAGGACGAGCTCCTTAAATTACCCCATTCCACTTGACCCTCCCATCTTTTCCACAAACTAACAGCCCCTCCCCCCCTCCCTCCCTCCCTCCTTTCCCGTCATGACCTTCCACATTACGTCATCATTTGCGTCATCTAATTACGTCATTGTTCGTTAATCTGTCGTCACTTGTTCCGTCGTTACCGGAACAAAAGGGTTCAACAGAACCTCTAATTACAGGTGATTTACGACCTCGTGTCCGATGGAGACTTGTTGGCTTGTCGGACTGTTGGATTGGGGATAGTCGATGGATATGAGGGATTGGTTGAGGGGATGGATGGATGGATAAGTAGATGGATGCGTCTATAGATGGATGGATAGGGGTGGGTAGGTGGGAGGATTGGTAGGTGGATGGGTGAGTGGACTGAAGACTAGGCGGATGGATTGGAGAGTGGCCGGATGTATAGGAGCGTGGGTGGATGTATAGGACCATGGCCGGATGTATAGGAGCGTGGGTGGATGTATAGGACCATGGCCGGATGTATAGGAGCGTGGGTGGATGTATAGGAGCGTAGCCGGATGTATAGGAGCGTGGGTGGATGTATAGGAGCGTAGCCGGATGTATGGATCAACAGTAGAATCTGTGGTAAGATGTTGAAGAGCTGGTGGCAGCAAAGTTGGTGAGAAAGCCGGATCACTTTATGAACGGCATTGAGGTCTCCTGAACAGGCGCCGGGGAGAGAGAGAGAGAGAGAGAATGAGAGAGAGAGAGAGAATGAGAGAGAGAGAGAGAGAGAGACATGGTCATAGGGGGGCTCTAAATCATAGAAAGAGAGAGAAAGAGAGAGAGAGAGAGAGAGAGAGAGAGAGAGAGAGAGAGAGAGAGAGAGAGAGAGAGAGAGAGAGAGAGATTGGGAATCGAGGCATCTCCATAGGGAACGTTGGGAGCAAAACTAGTGAGAGTTATAGACAGGAACTTCCTAACACATCACGCACAAAGGAGAAAGAGGAGGGGAATACAACGAGCCTATTAGACCTGGACCCGGATTCACGAAGCAGTTACGCAAGCACTTACGAACGTGTACATCTTTTTTCAATCTTTAACGGCTTTGGTTACATTTATTACTCAGTTTACAGGCATGAAAACTACCCAATCAACTGTTGTTATAAACAGCCTCCTGGTGCTTCGGAGCTCATTATCTGTTTAATAATTGTAAACACAGCCGCCAAAGATTGAGAAAAAATGTACAGGTTCGTAAGTATTATTATTATTAACATCTTTATTGACAAAATTAATTAAAAAATTTGCCTAATCTGAGGATTTAAATTAAGTCTTATTAAAGTGAGGATAATGCTGGTATTCACTGTCACACAGGACAGAGGGTCATACACAAGACAACAGGTTCGTAAGTGCTTGCGTAACTGCTTCGTGAATCTGGCCCCCAGATCTTGACCCAGAACGAGGAAGACATCCAGACACAAGGCGCCAAACACTCACCGAAACTACGACGTTGGTACAACGTTCGAACAAGTTTTCACACCTCCTAACCAGTTATAACAACCAATATAGCAAGTTGTAACAACGTTCTAATACGTCATAAACACGTTAAGCCAAGATGTAACAACTTTATTACAAGTTGTAACAAGCGGAAAATAGAGACAGTTTCGGTTTGTGTTTCCAGGGATATTAAGGCGCCAGTAATCACCGTATCCTAGTCTTTAACTACATGATCGAACCTCAAACTGCGACCACGGGACAATTTTTATTTTACTATCAGGGGAAAGCGCCAAGCCATTACGACTATATAGCACTGGAAAGAGGTCAGGATAAGGATTTGGGATGGGACGGGGGGTAGAAGGAATAGTACCCCAACCACTTATGGACGGTCGGGGATTGAACGCCGACCTGCATGAAGCGAGACCGTCGCTCTACCGTCCACCCCAAGTGGTTGGAGCCAAGAGCTAATGCTTGATCGTGTAGGCGCAAATATGTGAATACACATACACCAATACAAATTACCCAACGACCTTCTTCATCCCCCCCAAGCCCTGATTTTGTATACATATCCTTACACAAAAAAAACATACATATCTTTATATATATATATATATATATATATATATATATATATATATATATATAAATAAATAGCCAACACACACAACTCTCAAAATACATAAAAACAAATACATAGCAACAAAATAATACATAAACGGTAATACAAATGTATACATATGAACGCTCCAAAAAAAAAGATGAATAAGCAACACACACGAGGTGAATAGTGACGGTACTTGGCCACGCCCACGCCCACGTGACTGGGGCGTGGGCGTGATGACGTCACGGAGGTTTCATTCTGCCTAACCTCCCCCCCCCCCAAAATCCCGGTAATTTGGACAACCGACAACCATTTCATTCATAAATCCACCTTCGCGATCAGTTGCCTGTCGGTGATTTTATGTATTTATTTGACGTCAGTTAGCATTTGTTATGTAATTTTCGCACGTTGTACATATATATATATATATATATATATATATATATATATATATATATATATATATATATATATATATATATATATATATATATGTGTGTGTGTATGTGTGTGTGTGTATGTGTGTGTGTATGTGTGTGTGTGTGTGTGTGTGTGTGAGAGAGAGAGATTTTAAAATCAACTAAAACTAGGAAATGTAACATAAAATCTATTTTAGATACATCTCATAACGCCAAATAACATCCAGGAACACTGGACAGCACTCAGCAACACCCAGCACCTCCTAGTATCACCCAGCAACACCCAGCACCACCCAGCAACACCCAGGGAGCAACACCCACCCACCCAGCGTGGGGTTCCGACCCAGTAATTCGTAGATCACGTTGTTTAGCGTTTATCTCGCCTCGTTAACCACCCTATTGTCACCTGAGGGGTCCGTCAGGTGGCCGTGGTAGGTGGGTAGTGGTGGCAGATGGTTGAGTGTTAGGCGGTGGTGGTGGCAGGTGGTGGGTGGAGATCCCAGGTGGTGGTTATTTGTGAAGGGCAGGTGGTGGTGGTGGAAGCAGGTGACTACCAACTAGTTGAACCGACAATGTAACATCTGTTTCCGACACACACACACTATCTCTCACATATATATAAGGGGCTGGCTGGCTGAGTGGGCAGCGCTCTAGACTCAGGGATCTAGGTTCGATCCCCGCAGCCGGCGGAAAAAACAAATGGGCAGACTTTCCTTCACCCCTGATGCTCTGTTCACCTAGCAGTAAATAGGTACATGGGAGTTAGCTGCTACGGGCTGCTTCCTGTGTGTGTGTGTGTGTGTCGGGGAAAAAAATAGTAGTAACAGTTTATTGACAGTTGAGAGGCGGGCCGAAAGAGCAGAGCTCAACCCCCGCAAGCACAACTAGGTGAATACAACTAGGTGAATACAACTAGGTGAATACAACTAGGTGAATACACACACACACAGAGATTTGTTAGTAACTTGTGTTAAAACATAACACGAATACTAAACTAATCCAAATATACTAAGCGTCTCTCTCTCTCTCTCTCTCTCTCTCTCTCTCTCTCTCTCTGTCTCTCTGTCTCTCTCTCTCTCTCTCTCTCTCTCTCTCTCTCTCTCTCTCTCTCTCTCTGTCTCTCTCTCTCTCTCTCTCTCTCTCTCTCTCTCTCTCTCTCTCTCTCTCTCTCTCTCTCTCTCTCTCTCTCTCTCTCTCTCTCTCTCTCTGTCTCTCTCTCTCTCTCTTTCTTTCTCTCTCTCCTTTGACATCTCTATCTCCCCTTTGACCTCTCTATCTCCCCTTTGACCTCTCTATCTCCCCTTTGACCTCTCTATCTCCCCTTTGACCTTTCTATCTCCCCTTTGACCTCTCTACCTCCCCTTTGACGTCTAATAACCCTTGACGCCAATCCAACGGTATTCAATTACCCAACAATTTTACCATCCAACCGTTTACAAAATGTCAAGAAATAGGTGATCTGTAAATGTTCCATCTCGACCAACTTCATGAAACTGGCTCAATTGAACTCATATTCTGAAATTGGTTTACGTGCTGAAGGATAATTACCAAACAAAATGGGGAAACGGAAATGACTTGACACGTTGTTAATGGTCATTTTTAAGTCAGTTTGGAACTGCATATATTTTTTTGTTTTGCTTCGCAGACTGGAAAAGTAACACATACGGAAATGTAGTGTTAATTGACTCCCATTATGCAAATTGATTCGAGATGTAGAGTGTATACATTAGACTCACCAGAGACGTCAGAAATACAGAAATATACACAGAGATATACATACACACTTTAATATACCAGTTAGCATCCTGTTAAATTACGCAACAGTTAATCTAGTTAAGTTTCCCCTTGTTAATGTGGCAGAAGAAGATAGAGATAGAGTGGGCGTAGAGGTGGGTGGGTGGGTGGGCGTAGAGGTGGGTGGGTGGGCGTGGGTCGGAAGCTGTGCGGATGTGGGCGGTGGGTGGAGTGTGGGCGTAGGGTTTACGGGACCGGAAGGTGGCAGGTGGTCAGCATCCTGATCCAGCATCCCGAGAGAGAGAGAGAGAGAGAGAGAGAGAGAGAGAGAGAGACAGAGAGAGGAAATACATACGATAAATATTTTGATAGAAGAATATAGAAAATGCATATATAAAGTAGCCATAGGTGAGTTATATATATATATATATATGTCGTACCTAGTAGCCAGAATGCACTTCTCAGCCTACTATGCAAGGCCCGATTTGCCTAATAAGCCAAGTTTTCATGAATTAATGTTTTTTCGACGACCTAACCTACCTAACCTAACCTAACCTAACATTCTTCGGCTACCTAACCTAACCTAACCTTTAAATATAGGTTAGGTTAGGTTAGGTAGGGTTGGTTAGGTTCGGTCATATATCTACGTTAATTTTAACTCCAGTTAAAGAAATTTACTTCATACATAATGAAATGGGTAGCTTTATCATTTCATACGAAAAAAATTAGAGAAAATATATTAATTCAGGAAAACTTGGCTTATTAGGCAAATCGGGCCTTGCATAGTAGGGTGAGAAGTGCGTTCTGGCTACTAGGTACGACATATATATATATATATATATATATATATATATATATATATATATATATATATATATATATATATATATATATATTATGGAACACATGTCTCCCAAATCGGTTCACCACAAACGTGGCGACGCCTGTCACGGTAAAGGTCACGGCCTGTCACACAGAGCTGTGACAGGACAGTATAGTGTCACCACGACACTATAGTGTCTCTAGGACACTATAGTGTCACCTGGACACTATAGTGTCACCTGGACACTATAGCGTCACCACGACACTATAGTGTCACCTGGACACTATAGCGTCACCAAGACACTAGAGCGTCACCAGGACACTATACTGTCACCAGGACACTATAGTGTCACCTGGACACTATACTGTCACCTGGACACTATAGTGTCACCACGACACTATAGTGTCACCTGGACACTATAGTGTCACCTGGGCACTATAGTGTCACCTGGACACTAATTTAACCAGTCCTATAAGGCCTATCAAGAGGATAATTAAGGCCTACCAAGAGGGTTATTAAGGCCTACCAAGAGGATTATTAAGGCCTACCAAGAGGGTTATTAAGGCCTACCAAAAGGATAATTAAGGCCTACCAAGAGGATAATTAAGGCCTACCAAGAGGGTTATTAAGGCCTACCAAGAGGATAATTAAGGCCTACCAAGAGGGTTATTAAGGCCTACCAAGAGGATAATTAAGGCCTACCAAGAGGATAATTAAGGCCTACCAAGAGGGTTATTAAGGCCTACCAAGAGGATAATTAAGGCCTACCAAGAGGGTTATTAAGGCCTACCAAGAGGATTATTAAGGCCTACCAAGAGGGTTATTAAGGCCTACCAAGAGGATAATTAAGGCCTACCAAGAGGATAATTAAGGCCTACCAAGAGGGTTATTAAGGCCTACCAAGAGGATAATTAAGGCCTACCAAGAGGGTTATTAAGGCCTACCAAGAGGATAATTAAGGCCTACCAAGAGGGTTATTAAGGCCTACCAAGAGGGTTATTAAGGCCTACCAAGAGGGTTATTAAGGCTTACCAAGAGGGTTATTAAGGCCTACCAAGAGGATAATTAAGGCCTACCAAGAGGGTTATTAAGGCCTACCAAGAGGGTTATTAAGGCCTACCAAGAGGGTTATTAAGGCCTACCAAGAGGGTTATTAAGGCCTACCAAGAGGATAATTAAGGTTTAATACAGTTTTTCAAGGTAGAAATACAGTTTTTCTAGATATAAATACAGTTTCAGGTAGAAATTCAGTTTTTCAAGGCAGAAATACAGTTTTTCAAAGTAGAAATAATGTTTTTCAAGGCAGAAATACAGTCTTTCAAGGCAGAAATATTTTTTCAAGGTAGGAATTCAGTTTTTCAAGGTAGAAATACAGTTTTTCAAGACATAAATAGTTTTTCAAGGCATAAATACAGTTTTTCAAGGCAGAAATACAGTTTTCAAAGCAGAAATACAGTTTTCAAGGTATAAATACAGTTTTCACGGTGGAAATACAGTTATCACGGTGGAAATACAGTTTTTCAAGGCAGAAATACAGTTTTTCAAGGCAGAAATATAGTTTTTCAAGGCAGAAATACAGTTTTTCAAGGCAGAAATATAGTTTTTCAAGGCAGAAATATAGTTTTTCAAGGCAGAAATACAGTTTTTCAAGGTAGAAAATACATTTTTTCAAGGCAGAAATACAGTTTTTCAAGGCAGAAATACAGTTTTTCAAGGTAGAAAATACATTTTTTCAAGGCAGAAATACAGTTTTTCAAGGTAGAAATACAGTTTTCAAGGCAGAAAAAAAGTTTTTCAAGGTAAATAAAAGATTTTCAAAGCAGAAATACAGTTTTCAAGGCAGAAATATTTTTTCAAGGTAGGAATTCAGTTTTTCAAAGTAGAAGTACAGTTTTCAATATAGATGTACAGTTTTTCTAGGTAGAAATAAAGTTTTTCAAGGCATAAATGCAGTTTTTCAAGGCATAAATGCCGTTTTTCAAGGCATAAATACAGTTTTTCAAGGTAGAAATACAGTTTTCAAGGTAGAAACACAGTTTTTCAAGATAGAAATACAGTTTTTCAAGGTAGAAATAAAGTTTTCAAGGTAGAAACACAGTTTTTCAAGATAGAAATACAGTTTTTCAAGGTAGAAATACAGTTTTCAAGGTAGAAACACAGTTTTTCAAGATAGAAATACAGTTTTCAAGGTAGAAATAAAGTTTTCACGGTAGAAATACAGTTTTTCACGGTAGAAATCATCGACAAAGTCAATTAAGCACAGCTCAAATAACATTTGCCGAGAAATACAGCCAAAACCACACAGGGGACGGATTGGAGGGGGGGCCGAGGGGGGTCTGAAAATAACATGGGGGGGGTAGGGGAATGGGAGAATATAGTGTATTGCAGCGTGGGGGATTGGGGATTGGGGGTTTGGGTGGGAGAGGGGGTTGGGGTGGTAACTGAGACGTGGGTGGCCGAGCAGAGTAGAGGTGGTGGCCACCCTGGCTGTCTCGTCCTGGCCTTCACGAACCTGTGACCTCCACCCACGCCACCGTGGAGGTGACACTACACCAGCAGGAGGATTAGGGAGGGAGGGAGGGAGAGAGAGAGAGAGAGAGAGAGAGAGAGAGAGAGAGAGGGAGAGGGAGAGAGAGGGAGGGAGAGAGAGAGGGAGAGAGATTGAGAGAGAGAGAGAGGGAGAGAGAGATTGAGAGAGAGTGAGAGGGAGAGAGAGGGAGAGAGAGAGAGAGAGAGAGAGAGAGAGAGAGAGAGAGAGAGAGAGAGAGAGAGAGGGAGAGACAGAGAAAGAGAGAAAGAGAGAGAGAGAGAGAGAGAGAGAGAGAGAGAGAGAGAGAGAGAGAGAGAGAGAGAGAGAGAGAGAGACAGACTCTGGCTAGACAGCAGACAGATTAGACAGACAAAATCATAAACACAGGTAGTCTCACTCGTTAAGATGTTATTTTCCTTGTAAACCGAGCCTTATCCGGCGTTAATAAGCCTCTCCGCCGGCTAATCCGGCCGCGATCCGAATGTTACAATTAGTCGGTAATTACAGAATCCAGCGATGGTCACCATTCGTATGAGTGTACCGCCCAAATGAGGCACGCAAACAGGGCTCAGTTGCCGACACCGATTGTTAATATATTCCTTAATTTTTTGAGGTAATTATTTTGTCTAACTAAAGTTTGAGACAATTTTTTTTCGCGTTAGGATAATTTTTCCTTTTTTTTCCACTACTTTAGGTTATTTTCCCTCATTATATTAGGCTTTTCTTTCGGGGATTATTATCTGGCTGACTTGTTTGTGTGAAAACATCATTATGAACGCTAATTGGCAACTCTGATTCCCCAGATCATACTTTGGTCTCATCCTCAACTTGTCTTAATCCTCGCCACTCTAAGACCAGCACAAACAACAAACACACAACTATAAACAAACCAAATACAAACCCAACAATCGCATGTAATAAAACCAAACCGGTTCTCCCACCGGACCTACGGTATATAAACGCCTTACAGCAGGAGGAGGAGGACCACCATGTCGCTGAAGACATTGATCAACTAGTCAAGTCAGCCGAGGTCAAGGCCAAGGAGGAATCGGAGAGCGTGTGGTGGGTGATTGACGGCGGCTTAGCAGGACAGGGAACATGTGTTTTCGCGGGTTTTTACATCGGATACGCTAGCATAGATTTATAGCCATTTTTAAGACGCCGGATAAAACCGGTCTTATCGCCGTGCACTGATTAGGCCAGGAATTTATGCCTTTGTTTGTTTGTTTAAACTTGAAGAAGGATTTAGGGTTCTGCAGCCGAGGCGGGATTCACTATCCAAAAATGAATCCCAGCTTGTAAATGCGTTTTTAATAGAGCTTGCGGGGGAAAAATTCTCGTTTTCTAGTAATATTTCGAATAAAATCTCCAATTCCAAACATTTCGCTTCATATTTATCTACGTATTTCCTCCACTAAATAACAAAACTACAACAAAAATCAAGAAACATTTAATGGCATAAAGCGCCAGGAGAGATCCTCCTTATGCAAATATTCTTCCGTTCATTTCCATAATATTTACAGACAATAATTAAGATGACACGGCCATTTATCATTCTTCAGGGGACACTATTATATTCTGGTGACTACCTACAGCCTCGTCTTGGTGGCCTATAGGGGAGACTTAGCCAGATATTGGAGGTAGAATGAAGGAGAGAAAAATAGAGAGAGAGAAAGACAGAAAGAGAGAGAAAAAGAGAGAGAGAGAGCGACAGAAAGAGAGAGAAAGACAGAAAGAGAAAGAGAGAGAGAGAGAGAGAGAGAGAGAGAGAGAGAGAGAGAGAGAGAGAGAGAGAGAGAGAGAATATAGCATAGATAAACTACATCACCATTAATGATTTAATAAATAGGATGATACTAAATGAGGTGATGGTGAGTTAAAATATATGATATAGCAATGATGGTGATAGTTATGGTGTATGTGGTTATGGTGATATTAATGATGACGTGATAAAGATAATGTTGGTCATTTGGTGAAAGGTACAAATTGATAATAGGGGGGATTTATAGTATGGATACTGATGTTGTTTTTGGTACTGGAAATGAGAATGTTATCTTAAAAGTTATGATAATGATACGGATAATAATTATCTAGAGCTGCTACTGATAATAATAATACAATTATTAGTATTATTATTATTGTCAATTTAAGCAGCCGAAGAGACCTCAGATAAATAACAGTGTTACCAACTTAAGGAGCCGCAGATCCACAAATCCACAAGAGCCGTGACGAGGATTCGAACCTGCGTCCAAGAGCATCCCAGACTCTGCCTTAATCGACTGAGCTACGACAGGGTATAAGAATTGCAAGCAGAAAGTCTACCGAATTCCAGTAGCCAGGAGCACCACTCAGAGAGAGAGAGAGAGAGAGAGAGAGAGAGACAGAGAGACAGAGAGAGAGAGAGAGAGAGAGAGAGAGAGAGAGAGAGAGACAGAGAGAGAGAGACAGAGAGAGAGAGAGAGAGAGAGAGAGAGGGACAGTTTGGGGGAGACCACCAACAGAGAAGGAGGCATCATAATTCTTCCCACTAACTTTCTATTCCATTTCTGTTCCTTCTTCCCTTCCCATCATCCTACTTAACTATAATTTATTTCCCCTTTCCACATATAATATATATATATATATATATATATATATATATATATATATATATATATATATATATATATATATATATAATATATATATATATATATATATATATATATATAGTTCCCAACCCTGTCTAACCCTAGTTACACGCTCTCATCCCTCTCCCCCCCTATCCCATCCCCCCCCCCTCAGGTCCCAGCTACTGGGAGGCCACCTAGCGGGCTAGGGGCGCGGCGTGGCTAGATAACCGGGAGATAAAGGCCACTTTTCTCACATTTGGTCCCTGTTATCGTGTCTATCTGGGTGTCTGGTTCCGGGGTTGACAGTAGCGGTACTGTGGACGGGGGCTGGTAGACGGGGGGGTTGGTGGACGGGGGGCTGGTAGACGGGGGCTGGTGGACGGTGGTTGGTGGACGGGGACTGGTGGACTGTGGGCTGATAGACGGGGGCTGGTGGACGGGGGCTGGTAGACGGGGGGCTGGTAGACGGGAGGTTGGTGGACGGGAGGGCTGGTGGACAGGGGTCGATTTGTATTACCGTCATTCTGGTTGACAGTAATGTTAATATGGACGAGGCTGGGGTGGTCCTACCTTCTATTTTGACAGTAATGGGGGTTTAGACGGGGCTGAGTGGTACCCCCGTCATTATGGTTGACAGTAGAGGTAATATAGACGGCACTGAGGATACTACCGTCCATTTGGTTGACAGTCGTTATTAGAAGAGAGATGACAATAATAATTACGGTGATTGTGGTGAAAGATGGTGGTAGCGATGGATGGTAATGGTGGTAGTGGTGGTGGATGAAGGTGGTTGTGGTACTGGATGGTGGTGGTGGTAGTAGTGGATGGTGGTAGGTAGTGGTTGTGGTGAGAAAAGGATCGGGGGGGGGGGGGACTTGGAGTGATTGTGGTAGGAGTTGGTGGTAGTGGTGGATTGTGGTGGTTGGGGGAGGGGGGAGTGTAAGATATCGTATATGCGTATTTACTCACCTAGTTGTGCTTGCAGGGGTTGAGCTTTAGCTCTTTGGTCCCGCCTCTCAACCGTCAATCAACTGGTGTACAGGTTCCTGAGCCTATTGGGCTCAGTCATATCTACACTTGAAGCTGTGTATGGAGTCAGCCTCCACCACATCACTGCCCAATGCATTCCATCCGTTAACTACTCTGACACTGAAAAAAATGATTTCTAATGTATGTGCATGTGTGTGTAGAAGTTTGCGGAATGTGTGTGTGTGTGTGTGTGTGTGTGTGTGTGTGTGTGTGTGTGTGTGTGTGTGTGTGTGTGTGTGTGTGTGTGTTTGTGTAGATGGGAGTGTGTGTGTGTGGGCGTGCATGTGTGTGTTGAAGCTTTTATGTGCTTGTTTAAGCATATGTGGAGTATTTGTGGGCGTGAATAAGCGTATTTGGGTGTGTAAGCGTGTGTGGACATATGTAGACGTGCGTGCGTGCGTGAGGAGCATGTATATGTGTATGTGTGTGTGTGGAGTGAGTGTGTGTAGCCATATGTAAGCATGTGTGAAACGTGTGTGGTCGTGTGAAAGCCAGTGTGGGGCGTGTAATAGCGCGCGCGCGCGTGTGTGTGTGTGTGTGTGTGTGTGTGTGTGTGTGTGTGTGTGTGTGTGTGTGTTGAGTGTGTGTTAGCGTGTGTGTGGGCGTGTTTACGCTTGTCAGGCCGCGTGTAAGCATTTTGGGAGCGTGTGTGTGGGCGTGTGTAAGCATGTGTGGAGTGTGTAAGCTTATGTAAACATATATGGAGCACATATGGGCTTGTGTAAAGCTGTGTGAGTAATTGAGCATTTGCTGCCGTCTGTAAGCTTGTGTGGCCGTGTGTATGCGTGTGTGTGTAAGTGTAAACTGTTAATTGAGTTTTTGTATTTGGTAATCCCCCCGCTGCCACCATTTGTAATGACCAATGATGGGTTGGGGTGCTGTGGGTGGTGGGTTGGGGTGTTGTGGGTGATGGGTTGGGGGTGTTGTGGATGTGTTGGGTTGTGGTGTTAGGTTGTGGTGTTGTAGGATGGTGAATGGCCTAAATATTTTGTTAGAGATATTTGATATGAGTACAAATGTACAAAGGGAAAAAAGTGATTTAGTAATAATCACTTATTACTTTGTAAAGTGTCCTCAGCTGTGACCTTACAGTGTCTGGAGGTTAATTCTCTCAGGACCTCCAAATCCACATTTCGGACCATCTATGTTTTGTCCGGAAATAATGTGACCGTTTATGAAAACACTTAAGACAGTGATTTGGTTATTAGTGAAGTACTTAATTACCTCACCAAGGACCAAATCACTGTCTAAAGTACTTCATTAAGGACCAAATTACTGTCTTAAGACAGTGATTTGGTCCTCAGTGACAGGTCACCCTAGACCAACTACTGACTTTTCCCTCAGTAAACACAACACAAACAGTTTCCTAACTCCCGCGAACCAATTGAACTGCTAAGTGAACAGAGGTATTAGGTGAACATGAAACTGGCCCAACTGGTTCCGTTCCAGCCGAAGACACGGACTACTACAGGTAGCTGCTACACGAATCCCGGCCCTGATGCTGTATGGAAAAGTCTCAGTTTCTGGTGGATAAGTGTTATTGAATGTGAGGGAATGACTTAAATCAGTTACTCTAACACTGATTCTCTCTCTCTGTCTCTCTGTCTCTCTCTCTCTCTCTCTCTCTCTCTCTCTCTCTCTCTCTCTCTCAACAGTCATATTACTAAAATTAACTTAATATTTGACTTAAGTTTATTTTTTTTCGGGGGAGGGGTTAATTTATATTACACATATTTTTTTTATTATAAATGTCGTTTGCTAGTAATTTATTTATCATCTAAAGATCATAAATTATTATTATTTATTATCAATAGATCGATAAAATTACAACACGAATCGTAAGGATTTTTGTCTTGGGAAGCAAGTAATTATCCGTTACTGATGGAACATTGCGTTTCCCTAAGGTGCAACTTAGCACCCTCAGAGGCAGAGGGAAAGTGACTGCCAGGGGACGAACACATATACAAGAGAGAGAGAGAGAGAGAGAGAGAGAGAGAGACACACACACAGAGACAGAGAAAGAGAAGAGAGAGAGAGAGAGAGAGAGAGAGAGAGAGAGAGAGAGAGAGAGAGAGGGAGAGAGAGAGAGAGCAGGAACTACGGTGCCAGACCTTCACTATGTACCTAGCAGCTGGGGGGGGGGGGGGAGGGGGAATCAGTGCCTCTCATCAAGGTCACCAATAGCAGAGGAAATATTTCACACAAATGTATATACTTACGTGACACAATGCATTGTGGCGACCAACGCTTGCTCTAGTGTGGGTGTAGGGGGGGGGTGTAGAGGGGGTGTAGGGGGGGGGTGTAGAGGGGGTGTAGGGGGTGTAGGGGGGATGTAGGGGGGTGTAGGGGGGGGGAGAGGCGACAGTCACGTGACCTCTGCCTTGTTCCGTAAGGTATAATCACTCTCCTGCTATGTGTATTTATGTGTCACGAGACCGCCCGTCTACACATAGGAGCCGGTCGGCCGAGCGGACAGCACGCTGGGCTTGTGATCCTGTGGTCCTGGGTTCGATCCCAGGCGCCGGCGAGAAACAATGGGCAGAGTTTCTTTCACCCTATGCCCCTGTTACCTAGCAGTAAAATAGGTACCTGGGTGTTAGCCAGCTGCCACGGGCTGCTTCCTGGGGGTGGAGGCCTGGTCGAGGACCGGGCCGCGGGGACACTAAAAGCCCCGAAATCATC